>NC_056725.1:645630339-645741468 GCF_019279795.1 Protopterus annectens
GAGATCTGTACATACTGCAGTGTGGAAAGCATGACGTAGGCAGGGGTGGTGTGTGTATCACACACATGTCAGCTATCCATATGTGAATGACATTTGTGGACTCCACAGTGTGTGTGTGTGTGTGTGTGTGTGTGTGTGTGTGTGTGTGTGTGTGTGTGTATGTATGGCTGTCTGGTGCATGGAGTGAGGGTGTATGCTACCATACAGAACACACAGGATCTCTAACCCTCATGGTGATGCAGTCTACTTCCCTGTTGATGCCATCAGTCTCAGCCTTACTGGCTACCTGTACATGTTCATTCTCTGTGTCATGTCATGTGGGTGCACAGTACTGTGAGGGTGATTACCACATAGGCAGGGGTCCTCACCTCAACACTATTGAGTGTGCGTTATAGTGTTGTTGACCTCGTGAGTGTGGGCATGTTCCTGTAATGTGACCGGGTATTACTGCTACACAGTGAGACCTCATGCTGTCAAGTGGCCTCTAACGTTATTATCGGCCGGACCGCTGTGTACACCCCCCACACCATGTCAACATACCTGTGATGTGACCTGGTATGGATATCACGTCTCTAGCCACTGTAGCCCATTAAACAGCCCACATGCTTTTGGATCAGTATATGTGTGGACATCTGTGGTATGTTAGCCTTTCCAACAGTCAGGTTGAGGCTATGTATAGCATGCTGATATTGCCATACATGCCTGTGACTACTCCACATTTACACATGGGAAATTGCAAACACTGCTACTTGTTGGCATATGCAAGTAGACCATAAGGAGGGAACCAGGGCATCATTACCAACATGCTGTTACTGTTGTTACCAAGACACATACTGTGAACATATAACAATGCATGATAAACCTGTACAACATGGTATGTCTGGTGCGTGTCAACAGTATACAACTAATGTAATATACACTTCTCTCACTATTCTGTTCACCCTGTGCATCAGACCATTTGAGCATGTCCCTGCACCGATGGTGTGGATGACAGGGATGTGGCACAGGCTTCATCATATGCACAGGGTGATAATGTTTGCCAGGAGCATAGGCTGCACCAATGGATGACATCATGTGTGTGGGTAAGGGCCGGTGATCTGATTGGACATGTGTGGTCATTATGCATGTGGGTGTTGCGGTGCCCTACAGATGTTTTTGCCGTGTGCGTGTATGTGTGCACACAGTTCTGCCTTTTGTGAGGCCTACACAGGGGTATTATTGACAGCTCCAGATTATACAGACCAGGATGTACAACTCACTGTGTCCGGCCACGGCCACGTGACCTGTGCCTGACAGGGGTTGCATGGGCACTACCAGGCGGAGGTACAGATTGGCTACTGTCTGACGACACATGTCCACTGGAACCATGTCCCCACTGGGAACGTCCAGGGCCATGTCCATGTGGTGTGCTGTGTCCTGGTGTGGACAGCACAGCACCAGCTGCACTGCTACTGCTACCGGCACTATGGGAGTGGACATGTGAGGTGGCACGCTCACGTTGACCTGCACTAGGTGGTGTAGCTGGCCTACGTCCACGTGGCCTATGCCTCACTCCTACCACATGTTCCAGCACAGACAGCTCACGCTCGTGGATTGCCATGCCACGGTCAAGGATTCTGACCATGTCACCCAATCGCCTGTCCAGAACATCAGCAATCTGCTGTTGAGCATTTGCCAATGCCTGGATGTTGTTGTTTAGAGTATGGATAGCAGCCCTCTGCAGCCTCTGCCCTTCTCTGTTCTGCCATTCAGCATGTGCCTGTGCCGCCATTACAGTCTGGAACATGCGTCTGGTGACACCAGCTGCTGCACTCTGTCCTGCAGGTGCATGTCTGCCAGAGGTCCTCCTACGAGCAGCACTGGCCACATGCCTGTGTGGCACATCTGCAGTCATTACACTGACACCATGGTGTGGAGACACACCTTCTGTAGCCACCACATGTTCCTGTTCCACGCTAACAGATGCTGACTGTCCTTCCTCTATGGCCACTGGTGATGCAGTATGTGTTGGCAGCAGAACTGTTTGCGGGGAAGAGGGGGACACAGCTGGGATGGCAACCATTGGCACAGATTCAGCCCCTGACAACCCTGCCTGTACCTCATGCATATGTTCATCACTGCTAGTATCTGTGGAGACACTAACATCAGATGGACCGCAGGAGGGTAACGCACCTACATCACCTGTGAATGCAAAGAAAGACTCAAAATTACAATACACACACACACACACACACACACACACACACACACACACACACACACACACACACCATGCATGTGATTTGACAGACGGCATGCAACATGTATGTGATACAGCAGACGGCATGCAGCTCAGACATTAATAGTGTTAGTTAGCATACCTCCCTGGGTTGCACACAACAGCAAGCAGGTGTCATATCAGTAGCCATGCAGTTCACACAATCATGGTAGTTAGCATTCATCCCCGTGATACACCATGTGGACCAGAACAGGTTAACAGTACACATGGCTGAAGTGACCTTGACATGCAATCTGCTGACGTGTGCATTAACATGCATACATGTCTGACACAATGGTGTCCTGACACATGTACAGCATTGTAATGGGCATCACATTGCAGTGTTGTCTATATGCCCTATAAATAGAATGCATGTTTAGCAAATGTGCATGTGCATGGAAGGGTAGTGTGAGCCGTCTACATTGCTATACAGTGTGAAGTACAGACACTGTGCCATTGCATGGCATCATGAGGTGTCTATATTGCTATACAGTGCATAATATGCACACATTGCATAGCCATAACTGCATGCATACCCATGACATAACTGTGGATTGTGACCCACGATGCTGAAGTGTATACACACCAAACCATGCTGTGTCATGTGACAGGTCACTGGAAGACCTACAGATGACACCCCTGCGCAACTACTGCAGAGTCTTAGCTGCCTGGCAACCATGTCCACACATGGCAGACTTGTCAATTCACCATGTCCCACATGACATTGATGTACCACACACACGAGGTGCACAGCTAATGGTGATGTCCTACAGCAGCAAGGGAAATGTACAGTATCTGTGGCCTGATGTGGTGTCAATGTCTGTGGAAGCTGTACAGGTGACTACTGTCATGCTATGACACAGTTGTGATGTTCAACACATCTTATATGGTAGACTTAAGTGACACCTCCACTAGCTGTGCACAGGCTTTTAGGATGTCCAGTGTAACACATCAACTGTATAATCAGTCAACTAAGGCTATAATTGGGCCATGTGTGGACAATGTGCAACAGGGTGTATACACATCGCATCTACTGTGTGGCTACATGTCTCTGGCCATCCCCCATGGCCATATGTGAACATGTGTTGGCCAAATTTTTGTAATGGTCATCTATCTCACATGTCTGTATTGTCCCATATGACATACACCCATATATGTCAGATATGTTACCATCCACAGGGCTATGCAGACAACGGGTTGTATGTTTGGTATGTGGGGTATGTGTTATGGGATAGTGTGACAGTATTGCAGCCAGAACACTACGTGTCTGGGACATGTCAGATGGCACATCATAATGTGTGCACCCATTGCAGGGGCATATAACACAATGGTGACTCCTGTGGGGTGCCCATATCCCAGCTCACTGTGTGGTACTGTTTGCGTACCACACACGTGTTGTTCCAATGTATAATACATATGCCTACATTTTACAACACCTCCACCGTTATATGCACAGCTGTCCACACATGTAGCAATGACAGATACTGTGGTTTCATATCGGTGTATCATTTTGTTTGTATATATTGCACATCGGTAGCCAATGTGAATGATAGGAGATGCGACCTGTATATCATGACTGGACCAAACATCAAGTGTACAAGTGTTAACTGGCCACATGGCAAATAGATCTATGCTTTAACATGCCTGATACTGATGACAGTCTCACCTGCAATGGACTGATGTCTGTGCGGCACGCCAGAGGTACCTGTATAGGGGTGACACAGCAGTTTGAACATTATCCATGACTGTATGACAGCCACAGGGTGCACTGTGCATGTTAACACATTCACATGTACAATAGCATATAGTATGCACATGTGTGCATACACAGGTTAGCATACTGTAGTATGCAGCATGTGTGTAAACATGGAAAAAAATCAGTGAGAGACCTTCCTGATCCAAACCACAAGGACGGGGAACAAAAAAATATGCCAGTAGGTTATTCAAGCCAAAAGTAATATAGCTGTAATCCAAATTCGATGATTCAGTAAATAAGAATCCAGTCGAGTAAAACCAATGCAGCAAAAGCTTTAATGACCAAACAGAAACAAAAATAGACACGAGCGCTTTCGCCTGGTCTTACCAGGCTTTTTCAAGTGTAACAAAGATAGTAAAAATAACCAGCCTTTTTGTAGCTGGAAAATGTAATTGATTAATTGACTGTGTTAATATAATGATTATTCCAACCTTAATGGTAAACCTACGTAATTAAAAGGTAGTTACCAAATGCCTTAAAGATTTTAAGGCAAATGTTTGAAAATGTTGTTCACTACTGCATAACTTAGAAAAAACACAAAATGCTCATTGAACCCTAAATACTTAAAAAATCATTAATTTACTTAAAAATTGTTAAATACATAATATAAAACATCTATCTATGTTGTTAAATAAAAACTGTTCTAAGTCTTCTGTGAATTGGTCAACTAATTTCCCAGTTAGCATTTTATGCTTAACAAGGTAATAAAATTAATCAAAACAAGAAGGTGTCCACTTGCAAAGAATAAAACATGCTGAAATAAGTATAAAAAATAGTAAACAAATGACAACAAATCTTCCTAATGTTTCTACCTACAATGTTTAAAAGGGAAATATATTAAAGCATGTTTCTTCTCTTTTTGAGAATGGACGCCAAACTAATACTGTCATTAAGTCCCGGGTGTTTTGTTGCATTTAATTTAAGCTGCCAAATTAACTCCCTGGTTTCAAGAAGAGTTTCCCAGTCGCCACCCCTTTGATCCTGTTGGATTTTCTCAATAACAAAAAATTTTAAAGTCATTTCTGGACATACCAACAAGTGCTTATAAAAAGCGTTGGTTTGTTTGTTTTTACTAATTTCGTATAAGTGTTCATAAATCCTGCGCTTTAATGGCCTATCGGTTTTGCCAACATAAAAAGCTGGGCAAATTTGGCAAAACCCTATGTACACTACTCCAGCAGAATTACAAGAGTATCTGTCGTTTGCTTTCAAAGTGATGTTCCTGGAGGGAATGGATACTTGATCTGTTTGCAAGATATAGGGGCATTGATTGCATCGACTGCATCTAAATATACCAAGTGAATCAGTAGGCGTGTTGACACTGTGCACTTGCTTAACCTGTAAATTTTGTTCAAAAACACCTTTAAGATTGATATTCCTTTTCCTAGTAAACCCAATACTCGTAGGCAATTTGCTCGCCAATTCATCTTGCATGGTCACTATAGGCCAAAAACTTCTAATTGTGTTCTCAATAAAAACCGCATCCTGTGTGTAAGTATATGTAAAATTCTTCTGGGTTAACTTATCTGTTGTTGCCTTGTTATTCACTACTGTTACATGAGTACCTAGCAATGGGAAATAAAATTGATCTCTTTTAGCTATAATTTCCATTAATAATGTTTGGAATAAATTCAAGGGATATCCTCTTTCTAAAAATAGATTTTTAAGAAAATCTACTTCCTCCAGGAAGAGTTGTGTGTTACTGCACATTCTCGATGCTCGAATGAGCTGTCCCTTGATAATACCTCTTTTAATATAAGAGGGATGGCCACTTTCAAAATGTAAAAATGTATTAGAGTAAGTACCCTTTCTATAAATTTTTGAAAGAAAGCCTATTCCACTAGGATCTTTTGTTAATAACACATCTAAGTAGTGTAGTGTGTTGTCACTAATTTCATATGTGAAAGTGAGAAAGTCAGTTGATTTATTTAGATGATCCATGAAAGCCAAAAATTGCTCTCTAGAGCCTTCCCAAAGTATACATATATCGTCTAAACATCTTTTGTAAAATTTTATATGATGTCTCCAAGTTGTGGAGTGAATGTGCACTGTCTCCCATTTGTGTAATACAATATTTGCATAGGCAGTGGCGCAAGGTGCGCCCATTGCCACACCACTCCTCTGTCTGTAAAATTCTCCATTACTGAAGATAAAATTGTTATGCAAAACCGTATCCATAAACTCAATTATTAAATTAGTTAAATTGTTGTTGAGACCTGCTTCGATGGCTAACATCTCTCCAAACCAATCCAAACCCTGGGTATGGGGTATACTGGGAAACAGCTCCACAATATCTATGGTAGCTAACAAAAGGTTAGTGTTGTTAACATCGACAGAAAGGGTGGACAAAAACTCCCAGGAATCTTTACATACGTATGGCAAGCTGGTAACATACTTTTTCAGATGGTGATCCACAAATTTACTAAGGGGCTCAGTAATACCACCAGTTCCCACTACAATGGGACGAAATTTCAGTGGGTTGAGCCCCTTGTGTACTTTGGGAATGCCAAAGATCGTGGGGGTTCTGGGTTTAGGTACCAACAAATAATTATGTAATTTTTCATCAATAACACCCTGCATTAGATGATCGTGCAAGGAATATTTGATTTTATCTACTGAAATGCTTAACTCGTTAAACGAAACTGGTTCGTAAATACTAGTGTTTTGTAGCATGTCATGTAAATGATTTTCATAATCTTGTTGGTACATGAGCACAATACACCCCCCCATTGTCCGGTTTCATTACACATACTTTTTCAGCTTTGATGGTGTCTATAACTACTTGCAGAGCTAGAGGAAAATTAGCTGGTTGCTCCAGTTTGCGTTTATCTAAATTGTCTCTCCAAACCCTTTCCACCATTTCCTCAAAAACTTTTAAAGTTGGATGAGTAGGAGGATTGATGGTACTTGTCCTACTCAATACGTTAACGTAGTGTCCTTGATTTTTTAAAAATAAAGATAAATTTAAATTTCTAATAAACATTTTGAATTCTATTAACAGCTTAGGTAAATAACTAGGTCTAGAGGGAACATAATGTAACCCTTTGGTAAATAAATCAAAGTAACTCGAATTAATTGTCAAATCTGTATAGTTAAAAATTGTAAAGTTTTTCCTACTGATAACTTTACAGATAGAAGCTTCATCATCGATGTTAAAAACATTGCAGATGTTAAAGTTCGAGTTAACTTCCTCTATGTGCTTCCCCTCCCCCACCCACGTTGTTGGTGAAAATTCGTTTTCACCCCTGGTCTGCCCTGGGGAACATGAAAACCCTGCTGTGGGTTGTTAACTCCTTTTTGGGCGATGCACTCACTCCTTCTGGGCAAATCTTGATTAAAACTATTGTGCTGTTCATTAAAATCATCAGTGTTCTGTGAATCAACTTCAGACCTCTTACTTCTAATTGGGGCTGGATATGCCAACCCCTGTCTGTATTCATACAGGTCCCTTTCAAACTTCTTAGCCTTTCTCTCTAACACTTAAAACAATATGCATCTACTTCTGTGAAGGTGTCGCTGTATCTTTTTTTATAAGCCAGAAAACCTTCATTCATTGTGATTTTTTCATCCAACCCTGTTAATTCATTCAAAATGCAATTTGCTTTCGTTGAATAATCATTTATCATGAGCTGTAACATTTCTAGCCCAGTCCTATTAAACAATTCTGTTAGTTTAGAGTACAATTCGGAGCCCTGGTGTGCGTTGTTAGGAAAGCGGAAACACCGCAAACCCTTAGGCACCCGCTCTACCCTGATACATTCGTTTAAATAATTTATCTCCATTTGCGCATTCTTATATGCATATAACTTGGTTTTAAAAATGTCAAGCTTGCTATCGAGTTGCTCTGAATGAGCGTCAACAGTACCTGGTTTGAGCTGCGGTTGCTGCTCAGCCCATGCCTTGAAACAAAAATTGTTGTCCTGAAACTCGTGAAGCTGTTCGCCTCCATTACAAACGTTGTTACTTCGTAAAACAATTGGTGCTTTTTCTTTCGCTGGTAAATAGTTCCTTCCAGAGACGCCCTTCAGCACGGCTTGTTGTGCACCATTCTTTTCTTTATTAGGAAAACGTTCTTGATTACAGGGGATGGAAAAACCACTTACCCTGTTAGAATCCGCAAGTGTTTTGTTCAGTTGAGTTAGAAGAATTAATACCTCATTGAATTCCCTTCTAGTAACGGGTGTATCATCTAGCTCTTCACGGAGAGCTACTGGAGTGTCCTCAAAGTCAGGAGCTGATAGGTCCTCAGCCATATTGAACAACCAATCAATGAAGAAAACAGCAAACCAAGAAAAAATCAGTGAGAGACCTTCCTGATCCAAACCACAAGGACGGGGAACGAAAAAATATGCCAGTAGGTTATTCAAGCCAAAAGTAATATAGCTGTAATCCAAATTCGATGATTCAGTAAATAAGAATCCAGTCGAGTAAAACCAATGCAGCAAAAGCTTTAATGACCAAACAGAAACAAAAATAGACACGAGCGCTTTCGCCTGGTCTTACCAGGCTTTTTCAGGTGTAACAAAGATAGTAAAAATAACCAGCCTTTTTGTAGCTGGAAAATGTAATTGATTAATTGACTGTGTTAATATAATGATTATTTCAACCTTAATGGTAAACCTACGTAATTAAAAGGTAGTTACCAAATGCCTTAAAGATTTTAAGGCAAATGTTTGAAAATGTTGTTCACTACTGCATAACTTAGAAAAAACACAAAACGCTCATTGAACCCTAAATACTTAAAAAAATCATTAATTTACTTAAACATTGTTAAATACATAATATAAAACATCTATCTATGTTGTTAAATAAAAACTGTTCTAAGTCTTCTGTGAATTGGTCAACTAATTTCCCAGTTAGCATTTTATGCTTAACAAGGTAATAAAATGAATCAAAACAAGAAGGTGTCCACTTGCAAAGAATAAAACATGCTGAAATAAGTATAAAAAATAGTAAACAAATGACAACAAATCTTCCTAATGTTTCTACCTACAATGTTTAAAAGGGAAATATATTAAAGCATGTTTCTTCTCTTTTTGAGAATGGACGCCAAACTAATACTGTCATTAAGTCCCGGGTGTTTTGTTGCATTTAATTTAAGCTGCCAAATTAATTCCCTGGTTTCAAGAAGAGTTTCCCAGTCACCACCCCTTTGATCCTGTTGGATTTTCTCAATAACAAAAAATTTTAAAGACATTTCTGGACATACCAACAAGTGCTTATAAAAAGCGTTGGTTTGTTTGTTTTTACTAATTTCGTATAAGTGTTCATAAATCCTGCGCTTTAATGGCCTATCAGTTTTGCCAACATAAAAAGCTGGACAAATTTGGCAAAACCCTATGTACACTACTCCAGCAGAATTACAAGAGTATCTGTCGTTTGCTTTCAAAGTGATGTTCCTGGAGGGAATGGATACTTGATCTGTTTGCAAGATATAAGGGCATTGATTGCATCGACTGCATCTAAATATACCAAGTGAATCAGTAGGCGTGTTGACACTGTGCACTTGCTTAACCTGTAAATTTTGTTCAAAAACACCTTTAAGATTGATATTCCTTTTCCTAGTAAACCCAATACTCGTAGGCAATTTGCTCGCCAATTCATCTTGCATGGTCACTATAGGCCAAAAACTTCTAATTGTGTTCTCAATAAAAAACGCATCCTGTGTGTAAGTATATGTAAAATTCTTCTGGGTTAACTTATCTGTTATTGCCTTGTTATTCACTACTGTTACATGAGTACCTAGCAATGGGAAATAAAATTGATCTCTTTTAGCTATAATTTCCATTAATAATGTTTGGAATAAATTCAAGGGATATCCTCTTTCTAAAAATAGATTTTTAAGAAAATCTACTTCCTCCAGGAAGAGTTGTGTGTTACTGCACATTCTCGATGCTCGAATAAGCTGTCCCTTGATAATACCTCTTTTAATATAAGAGGGATGGCCACTTTCAAAATGTAAAAATGTATTAGAGTAAGTACCCTTTCTATAAATTTTTGAAAGAAAGCCTATTCCACTAGGATCTTTTGTTAATAACACATCTAAGTAGTGCAGTGTGTTGTCACTAATTTCATATGTGAAAGTGAGAAAGTCAGTTGATTTATTTAGATGATCCATGAAAGCCAAAAATTGCTCTCTAGAGCCTTCCCAAAGAATACATATATCGTCTAAAAATCTTTTGTAAAATTTTATATGATGTCTCCAAGTTGTGGAGTGAATGTGCACTGTCTCCCATTTGTGTAATACAATATTTGCATAGGCAGTGGCGCAAGGTGCGCCCATTGCCACACCACTCCTCTGTCTGTAAAATTCTCCATTACTGAAGATGAAATTGTTATGCAAAACCGTATCCATAAACTCAATTATTAAATTAGTTAAATTGTTGTTGAGACCTGCTTCGACAGCTAACATCTCTCCAAACCAATCCAAACCCTGGGTATGGTGTATACTGGGAAACAGCTCCACAATATCTATGGTAGCTAACAAAAGGTTAGTGTTGTTAACATCGACAGAAAGGGTGGACAAAAACTCCCAGGAATCTTTACATACGTATGGCAAGCTGGTAACATAATTTTTCAGATGGTGATCCACAAATTTACTAAGGGGCTCAGTAATACCACCAGCTCCCGCTACAATGGGACAAATTTACTCGACTGGATTCTTATTTACTGAATCATCGAATTTGGATTACAGCTATATTACTTTTGGCTTGAATAACCTACTGGCATATTTTTTCATTCCCCGTCCTTGTGGTTTGGATCAGGAAGGTCTCTCACTGATTTTTTCTTGGTTTGCTGTTTTCTTCATCGATGTGTGTAAACATACTTTGCATATGATGTTACATTACATAATGTACAGTGACACATGCAACTAAATGGGATATAATAGTCATATGTGCAGTACTGACTTACCAGGCAAGTCCAGGCTCATTGGTTGGGAGACACCCACCTCCATCATGGCAGCTAGTGTTTGTGGATGCTGTTCTGAGGATGCCCCTAGACTGGCCAGTAGCTCCTCGGTGGGTGTGAGTGGGGGCTGGGTTGGTGACCCACCACCTGTTCCACCTTGTTCCCTGGCGATTGCAGTGGCACGCTGTTTCACATGTCGTATCAAGTCCATGCAGTGTCTGTGCACCTGCTGGTAGGTGTGGTTATGGCCACCCACATCATTAACTCTCCTGCGAAGATCCTGCCACAGGTCGTCATGCTGCTGGGCATGCTGTGGCACATGGCTGAACAACACCTCATAGTTCTCATGGAGGTATGGGATGAGGACATCATCCTCCTGGTGGCTGTACGCTGGCAGGCATGAACGAGGCATTATCTGTAAGACATAATGATGATGACAGGTCACAGTATCACTGAGATGTACAGAGATACTGCTGCACATACATTTGTATTAAATCTAATACATCTGCACAGTTATCTTTGCAAATCATCATGACACTGACGCGACTGACATGTTTGTGTCACACACATGTAACACCCGTTATGCATTGGATATCATCACCATATATGTGTGTCATCTCATTACATTGTTCATACTCCATGTGAATGCTGTCTTGATGTGGGCATGTCTGTTTGCCTGCACTGGTGTTCTTACCTATCAGCACATGCCTGGATGTGTCCACAGTAATGCTGTTGACCTTGATACTGTGTATATGTGACATATCAACACATACACTGCCTTAATGGACTTGAGCAGTGACAATGGACACATATGCATGGGAACCTTTACATGCATGTGTTTTGCCATATACATCTACACGGCACTGTACAGCAGTTCAACATCCAGCCACGGATCGCCTGTGTTGCCCATGTGATAGACATGGGACAATGGCTAGTCAGACATCATTCGCAGGGATGGTTATCAACTATAGCATGTACGGGCAAGGTTTCCTAGCTGTATCCGACAGCCATTTTGCCACCGCGAGGTGCATCAGTGCCACATTACTGATCCAGACAGTTGATAATACATCTACCATGCGGTCATCACACCATGTATGATAGAGATGATATGTGCAGCTTTGATGGACAGGGTTGCATGGTATGGCGGGAGTATGTTACATGTATGGCACAGGGATCTGTCAAGCATGTGGCAATCCTAGTAGTAGGACGGTGGCTGTCCATGATGTATGTCTTTCTGATCAGGATATGTACATGTAGCATGTCCAACATCATAGTGTAGCACATGTCTTTATGCAAGGTAGCCAGCATGCTGCATAGTGGAGGTGAGGATTGTGAAGGCTGGTATTGCCCATCTACGCATGGCCAATACCCCTTAAATGTGATATATGATCCAATATTGGTCACCCGAGTGCTGAGTATGCCTGTCCAATGATCTCCATGCTCATGGATGGCACCCTGTCATGACATGGGTGCCTTGTATGACTACCTAATAGGCCTGGAGATGTCACCAACTCAGGGAGATGAACTGCACAGCACCATCCCTTACACAGTGTCCATAATGTTGACTGCAGCCTAGGTGGTAGTTAATGGGTACAGGGATATTCACCTAGCAGTGACAATGCTAATGTCATCTGTCAGATTGTACACATATGTCACACACCTCACCCACAGAGCCCATTCTGTTTGTTGTTCACAACACTGAGACAGCTATTGCTCATAGGTCATGGCAATTCACATCCTTACAAACAAAGATGCATCACATTTGTCTGTGTGGTATGGGCTACAATGAGGGGGAGTACAACACATTAACCCTGTTTTACTGTAGCTGCTACTGGTGTGATATGCACATGTCACTCTGACACCTTTTGTAGTGTTGATTCTGTCAAGAGGCCACTGGTAGAACACTCCCGTGACATACGAAGGTACATGTAGTCAAACATCTGTATTGTCATCTACATCTGTACTGCTAACATCTACGTTGATAATGGTTCATGGACTTGCAGACCATACTCAGCAGGGTAATAGTGCAGTGCCTCCAATTATGACTGTTGTCACCACTTATGGGTTGATATAATCCAACACCCTATCTGTATTGCATTGTCATGCTCAGCACTTGTTCAGAACGTGTGAGCACTTCATGAGCTAAGAATTAATATAGCACCCATTCCAAACCATTTCTCACAAGTTCACTGTCTGTCCTTACATTTCCAGCTTGCTTACAGTACAACAGCTGTTGTACACATGTAACTCACATATCTTGTGAGACATGGTTGAATATACAGGCATGTCCAACTGTCATGTACCAGTGCTATTGCCTGTCTATATGATGAATATGGCATACATGTGGCAATAGAGCAATTCTCTCATGTACACAGTCAATGCTCACCTCCCAACATACGACACTACAGCCTGTGGGAGATGCACATATGTAGCCATGCTGGGGGTAATGCTCTCACCAACCCATACTGAACCTGACAGTCATGTGGGGACATGTAATATTTGCAACACACCCCAATAGTCTCACAAGATCTCCACCACCACAGGCCACACATAGTATGAGTACAACTTTTGCAGAACCTCTCCATACTCTGTGTAGGCACCAAAGGCAGCCCCCATCACCAAACACAACAACAATAACTTATAGCCCACAGACTCATGTGTGCCCATCACATACAGCCAATATGGTGTTATAACATACCCAACACACCAGTCATAGGTGACTCTGTAGGCGGTCACACTGATGTCCCACTCAGCAGGCTACACAAGGCGATAGTCACTTACATCTAGCTGTCGGGTAACTGGTTCGGCAACATAACCTATGCACCCATGCCACACCTCACCAGGTACAATTTGACTGTCATTCTCCATGTTAGTGTGACTGCCCTGAGATGCAACTTCACAGACTACATGTGCAGGGACATGCAATAGCTCACCGGTCTTGTAGCCCTGAAGGTATGGGCCAAGCCCTGGGGAGCATTATGCATTCATCCGGACTTGATACCACTGTACAATGACTGACTGTTTCACTTCAACAGTTGCCTATGCATCTGCTGTCATTCCACAGGCATCCAGTATCTGTCCACTTTGACTGACATGGACAACAAAACACGATGCTGTGGCACAGATGACTTGCACCTGTCAGCCCTGGGAGTACAGATAACATGTAAGGCTCTTGCTTCTCCTATACTGCCTGTCTTGCACAGTTTCCAATAACATTCACCACCAGAACAGGAACAGGCAAGCAAAACATGGGGTCATGTGACCTGATGCTTGACATCTTCATCTCTGACGCATGCAGGCAAGGCACTCCTTATAATGGACCACTTCAATATCTCTGCAGTGACTGGGACCTGCTTCTAGGCTCCACAGAGCACACCTGCACCGACAGGTTATACGCAGACCACACCTTTCAGTCATGTATACGCAGGCCACACCTTTCAGTCATGTAACCTGGTCCGGAACACCCACAGCTGAGGTGTTCCCATATTCCACTATGTTGTACACACCTCCTGGCTAGTTACTTAGCACAATCCACCAGAGGTGATCCACTTACAACTAACCGTGGCCAGAACTGCTATACACATTGTAACATGCTACGGATTCAACAACATACCCCACAGTTACCAGCCCTCATTTCTTGGTGTACTGGACAGTAGGGTTCAGACAGGTACTACTGATGTGAGACTGACACTACCCCACACTTAACTGGGATAGCCACTCATGTACCAACACATTAGGCCAACACTGCCCGGGATTCATAACCTCCACTCGGCTGGATCAACCCATACACACCACCTCCAAGACCAACAATATCCTAGACATGGACACTACCAATATGTGACTGGTGTTCCACACCTGGGGTTATCCCCTCGTTGGTGGTTTCCGAACATATGCTAATCACCTTTGTTATCCACATCCCGGCACCACACCCTTCACGGCATACACAGTACAAGAGTACTACAACGCCTACTACAGACGTCTTATGACAGCAGTAGTTAACGTCATGACATCCATGCAGATGGACAATGCACATACAAACTCTGAAACATACCCCAGTGCACTTCATTAGCACTTACACGACTGCATGGATCATGCTATTCCAAACAGAGCCATGATGGTATCCATCAGATAACGGACGCCACTCTGGGGGTCTAGTTCCATGGACATAATTAACAACAAAAGGTGGAGGCTGTTGCAAAGTGGAGTACAATCCCATGGGTGGGGTAGCTCATTGGTCAGCCTCAGTAGGGCTACGGGATCCCTTATCACATACTCCGAACATAGCTATGTAAACATTACTGCGACACATTCCAGGGTGTACCACAAGGCATTATGGAGTTATGTCAGTAGTCAATGGCAATACCCACATCTGCTCTGACATATGACAGTTACTCAGGAACATTACAGAACTGAGTGATGTTGGCAACATCCTGGCAGATGGGTTCAATGCTAACATTACACCCTCTCACTCCCTACAGGGCCACAATCCATGCAGGAACATTGCGGTGTCCCTGCGGTCACAACTACACAGTACTAACCTGCACTCTCTAAGGCCTGGAACACTGACTCCATGTGACCATCCAACATCCCAGGCTGTGATTTACACAAAACTCTGACCGTCATGTCTCTCCACTTGACCACCAGAATCAGTAATAGCCTTGTATCAGACATTGTGGCCCCTGAATGGCACACAGCAACAGTTATCACACTCCACACAGGTGGCACCACAGTGAACCAGAGGGACTATTGCCCTATACGCATGACTGGACTGTTCTGCAAGGCTATGGGGCACATCATCATGGAAGTCATTCACAGAGACATTGGTGGACTCCCGTCCTTTGATGCCACCCAGGTTGGACTTGTTAGGGCCGGAGCATGGCTCCTAGACCTGGTGGACTCCTTTGATACAGTTACCAGGGTAGTTAATGATGGTAAGGGGGTCCACACAGCCTACATTGTCTTCTCATTGGCTTTCAGCACCGTTCTCCATTCTGGTATTGACAACATACACATCCACCTGCACATCGACCCCTATGTCTCAGGATGCTATGCAAAGTGGCTTACGGACAGGACCCACACAATGAGGGTAGCATACCATAGTACCTGCTGTATTTCAGTTACACTTGGCGTATCACAGTCCCCAGTCATAGGGCCCCTCATGTTTGGTATATGCTTCCCTGAGGTACAGGCTTGCACAGAGGGACTTTCCCTGACTAGCTTTATAGACAACTGCATACAAAGCGCCATGATTGATCCACCAGCTGATACTGATTCCCTCCATAAGGGTGTCACTGTGACGGATACCTAATATCAATATCATGGCCTCAAGCTGCATGGCACAAGGTGCATGAACATCCCCTTTGCATTACACCAATCACCCACTGACTATCACATAGGTGGTAGTCCCCTACATACATGTCACATTGTACGTGATCATAGTACACACGTATGTAGCACCCACTCCTTTGATAACCATATTGCCAATGTGGCGTGGATATCCTTCTACATGGCCACCCTTATCTGTACTGGGTTTGTAGCTGGAACATAGACACCCATTGTACCTCTGAACTCTTGACGTATACACACATTCAAGGGTACAACACCCCATTTATGGTGTAACTTACAGAACAGCTACGGCTTTACATATCACAACATTAACATGCCATGAGAATTATTGAGCTCCGAAGGTTGACGTATGCAGCAGAACTACGGACACCACGACTGTACACATTTGCATACTGCATACTCAGGGGTGACCTCTGCTGAACAGACAGGGCCCATGTCCACAACAATATTCATGGATATACTCCACATAAGTGACATAAGCAAAAGCCACTGAGAGCAACATGCTCATGGATACGTGCACACACTCAACCTTGAGTGGGATGTGCTTGAGGGTTACATTCCCAAACCAGACACTCACCATGCTTTGGAACATGCTTCCTATGTACATCACACAGGGACACTCAGTAGCACTGTTCATGTGATACCTCACTTGGTGGATGGGAGACACACATGTACGCCAGGGATCACTGCAGTGGCTGTACTGTGCAGAGGTGCAGGTAACACATGGCTCTGCTGTTCACAGACAGGACACTACCCTAGAGAGGTGCCGCTGGTGTAAACACTGTAGTTGGCCTTACACATAGACTTGCCAGACAGCATAGTATTCCACTATGAACCTGTGAAGCTATTACATGTCCTTTGTGCATGGTTAATTGAGTAGCTCTTCCATTTTGATTAGCTATCATGCTGTTACAGTGTCCCATGACTATAAGCCATATGTATCCTGTTATTGCATATTGTACATGCCAATAGACGATACCTTTGGTATGCATGATATGACTGTTATGCTGTGTAGAATATCTGACAAATCTACCTACAATACTGTACATTACACATATTTTACATATTATCCCATAATGCAAAGCATACCTGCACAGCAGGACCACCTTAGGTATGTCATTGTCCTTATATGCCCATACACATGCCTACTGTGACAGTATATCAACATATACTATCCCCTGCTATGGCACGTACTTGTTGGACATACCCTACCACTGACGGTGGGTGGTATGGAATTGTTCTGCTTAAAGCCCTCATGTAGCATCCCTTGTGGTGTCTGTGATGTTTACCTTGTGGCCCACTGCAGGACACACAATTTCTACAAGCGTTACTATGCTCAGTGAGACATCACTACATAATACCTTTTCCCACTTTATGCATTGCGGACACTTTTAATTAATACAAAACAGGCTATACATACACTAACATACTGAGTGTTCTACATACCTTGTTAGCATTCCAAACTTTCGTAACTATCTTTCTTACACTGTTTAAACAGTTCTATGGTATGAGCATACGGTTTGAATGTCTAGCAAGTCATCCTTATATACGTCAATACCTGTAACATGTGGTTTCCTGCCGCCAATTGGAGTTCCTGAGTGAATTATTACTTGCACATCAGCTGTGCAGCTACTCCATTCACCAATTACGCGGCAATAGTGAGGTATAATTGAATTCTCCACTTGGGCGTTGCCCATTTGCCCTACCTTCGGGGAGATGGCCTGTTATGTATTTTTTTGTGTGTAATTGCAACTGCTATGTGTAGAGACATGGATATTTTGGATTCATGTCCCCCATGGATTGTGTGTGACGGCTAGAGTATGCGGTTCTACATGTGAGTTTACTTGTCATCTCAACCCTCTGATAAGGGACTATTACAAACAAAACCTGTAACATCGCCGTCTGTTCCATTATACAATGGCTACGATTTCACATGGTGCCTTTAAAAATGTGTCTCTCACAAGGTATGTTAACGCTTCTGCAGATGTAATTGAGTGAGTGGATGTTTGTGCTGTTATTACAGTCTGTATTGCTATAGTTTCGTGTGTGGGGGATGTTGGTGGGTGTACGTAGCATATACAGGTTTGTGGGGCTTCCATTTCTACATATTCCATATATGTGTGTGGGCTCCTTCCCTAATTAAAGACCTATTAGTTAGTAGACTTTTGTTACGGGCATATACATTGGGCCATTGTTAATTGCTTTCTATATAGTATGCAGGTGAGGTTGATACTTCCATACCTCCGGAAATACAGCGATATGTAAAGGAATGTTACTAAATGACAGCTGTCCCGTGTATTTCTGTCCCAGATATTTGCACTCATTGCAGTTGTGTTGGTAACTGAACCTCTTTGGCATGGGTTGCCACCTTTTTAAATGGCCATAGTGGGACATTTGCGGGACACACATCAGTGTTTACAGGTCGACACATACCCACGGTCAGTACACAGGATAGCACATACTTTTATCCTGAATACATACTTATTCTTGTAGGACTTTGGCTACTTATCATATTGCATGTAACATTTATGTTTCTTACATACAGGCATAACTATTTAATGCCAGTATTACATAATATATGGGACATAATAATGTCCTAGAATCTTGGACATTTGCCCTTTTTAATGTTTTATGTCAGGACACAACTGCCCAGGGAGGGGCTATCCCTCCTAATGTGGGACAGGTGGTAACCGTATGCCTACGGCTAGCTATAACCACACCTACCGTAATGATCTACCTCCGAGTTAGCACTAACAGACACATGGTGCAGACACACACACACACACACACACACACACACACACACACACACATACACACACACATACACACACATTACAGTCACACGGAAATGCACACGGCACCCTCAACACACACATACACAGACTATGGCAATCACAAACACAGTTGAACACAGTACCTACGTGGACCGCAACACCGGCAGCGGTAACTAAATGTCCCTTCATATCATGATAATATTACTCGCGGTTCTAGTGTTCCGGTACTGTGTTCTTTTGGTCTTTCAGCCTCGTGGTTATGTGTGTCGGTATGTGACACATTCCATAGTTGGCAGTATCCTATTTATTTGTACCTCCATGGTTGTGTACATGTCGTTGACCTATCTATATATTTGCAGATATCGGTGAATCCGTATATATCAACATATATCTCTCTATCACCCTTTCTATCTGTATTTTATATATATATATATATATATATATATATATGTGTGTATATCTCTGACAGAGAGAGTGACAGGCAGACTACACCTTTCATTGTGTACTTGTCGGTGTATACTGTTTCCTGGACTCTGCATGTTTGTGTTTGAACCTGTCACATTACACACCTGCCGTAGGTACATCTTGGCTACCATAGTGTTAGGTGATTGTGTACATGATTGCGTGTTCTACTCCTGGCAGTGGTCGTTTTACACTTCAGATCAGGCACTATTAGTACAGGGGTGAATAATGCTGGTGTCACCTGTTCTGGACATCATTGACCGTGATCTGCGCGATATTCAGAGAAGCTTAGCCCTGTTTCGTGCATATCCGTATAGTCATATTTAAACGACGCTTACCAGCACTGGGCAACGCATATTCCCACTAACGTGTGCTAAACATGATCTGATGACCTGCATCCGACATGCATTATTCGTGCCTTCGGGATTACGTTACATCCCTTGCAGGACGTGGGACCGGGAACATGCACGACAGTCACTGCATTTACCACTTGGGCATCTGGGATTTGTACATGTGTTATGGCGTTTTGTATGTGGACTATACTACGGCTGTTACTCCATACTGCAATCACATGGATAACTCAGTTAGTTTACATATGGATGAGTCCTATTAATGGTATGTCCATGTGATGTTTAATGGATGTGCTCCAGCATTGGGTATGTATATCACAATGTGCCACACACTATAATGTGCTATACCTTCAAACAACCATAGGTGGAGCATGCTGGGGTGACAGATACCTGTTGTGGGTACACCCCATTCTTTGACATGACATCCATGATTACATTATGTGGAGCCCTTCATTAACGCACCAGAGAATCCATGCAGAGTGTGTGGGGAACAGTGATTATAAACATGGGAATCCGCGACTGCCTCTGCTTTACTGAGCGACAGTTGGTTACTCAATGTTGTGGTGACAGCAGACACTGTTTGCCTCAATTGGTGTATGGCCTCTGACAATCGGGCGTGTACCTACCGATGTACCTAGGAACCTATACACACAGTACCAATATATGTTGATAGGTGCATGTACTGTTCAGGTGTTGACATTCCTTATTCTAATAGCTGTTGTGTGTACAATGGTTGAGGGCTGCCTATGTAGGATTCACACAGTAGCCCACCTATACATTACAATTTACAGGTGGTCTTGTGTGTGTGCCATCCATTTTACTGTGTGTGCAGGTGTAGAGGTGTGTCCGTCCATACGGGCCTACACTGTCAGAGTATGTGCTATACGTTCCCTCTTTGCCAAGGCATAGGCATATTGGGCATGCCTCCGTCTGCCTACTGGGGCTGGCACAGGGTGTTCGTGGTCTGAATCCCTCTGTGCCTGTGATGGCCTTGGCAATTGCGGTGGGCTATGCGGGCCTTCACCATTTTGTCCCTGCTGCAGCTGTTTCCGCAGGATCATATTATGTAGCATGGCACATACTATGAAGATGTGGGCACACATGCCTGGAGAGTACTGCAAGGCTCCACCAGATGTGTCCAAACAACAGAACTGTGATTTCAGCATCCCGAACACATGCTCTATGATGATTCTGGTTTGTGCATGTGCCTCATTATAGCGTTCTTGCATGGGTGTGTGTGCATTTCTGATGGGAGTCATAATCCATGGCTCCAGTGCATAGCCAGCATCTCCCACAAGGTGGCCATGTGGGATGTCCCCCCTGACAAATACCTGATACAGCTGTGAGGCATGCTAGATATGGAAGTCATGGTAGCTTCCAGGGCTTCCAGCACACACATCCATGATAATGCCCTGGGCATTGCACATGACCTGGCAGTTGATGGAGTGGAATCCCTTGTGGTTTATGTAGCGCCTACCATGCTCACCGGGTGGTGACTTGATATGTATGTGCATGCAGTGTATCGCACCCAGTACCTCCGGTTAGTGTGCCACATGGTGGAAGTGACGCATATTGCTGGCTAACTCCTCCTGAGTTTGGGGGAAGTATATATGCTCATTGGCATGTGGTAACATGGCATCCAGGAACTGGTGTAGTGCCCTGGATGCTGATGCCTGTGAGATCCCCATTATATCTCCAGTTGGCCTTTGAAAGGTACCTGTGGCTAGTATTCGCAAGCTTACACATACCTTTGTGTCCACTGGGATGGGTTCCCCTCTTTTGTTTCTGGATCTCAGGCGTGGCCAGCACAGCTCAACTATTTGCTGTAAGATGTCCCTGTCCACCCTGTAATGCTCTACTATCTCCAGATCATGTAGCCCCTGGTAGGTTACCCTTGGTCTGAACACTCTTCTCCTCCTCCAGGGCCTGCGGTGGTTGTCAGCATCATCCTCCACAACACCGTCAGTCTCTAACACATGGTGATGAATCACAGCTATGGCAGCTCCCAACATGTCCATTTTAAAATTTCCCCATGTGTTTACACCTATGGTGCAGTGTTTGGGAATACACAGGTGTGTGTGGGGTGCTTTCACACTTTATACTATTGTACTGTGAACACCGATGATGTCATAGGGTGTGTATGTACGATCGTAGCTACAGGGTATCTTATGTGTTTTACGACAGGAACTACTATTGTGGTGCCTTTGGTGTTGAACTACATTTGGCTGCCGTGGATTATCTCTTGCCCTTCCCTTTACATTTCTTCACGTTCCACCTACCATTTTCTTACATGCATCCAGCAGCCTGCTT
Source organism: Protopterus annectens (assembly GCF_019279795.1). Classification (NCBI taxonomy): domain Eukaryota; kingdom Metazoa; phylum Chordata; order Ceratodontiformes; family Protopteridae; genus Protopterus; species Protopterus annectens. Next base: position 645,652,507 of record NC_056725.1, read on the forward strand.
TCATTTGTACTTTCCTAGACCTGGCTTATCTTGCGTAATGTGTTCTATTGCCAGTCTACTGCAGGTTTGCTTTGCTCTGCTATGACAGTTCTCCTTTCTTTACAATCCAACACCTCCCCTATCCTGTTTTACAGGTTTCTGCGGGCAGACTTGTCAGCTGCCATCAGTTGCCCGCTGTGAGTTAATAGGTGTTAATTGCTCAATTGTACTCCAATTACCCTACTGCAGCATTTCCTTATTTTCTTCCCCTGACCTTCCTGTTTGTGCTATGGTGCATGGCGTGTGCATCCGCTTACCAGGTTTCGGGCACGTTTTCATCCCCGTACATATGCGCTTTCGAGCATCATATGTGCTCTCAGCTAAACAGTGCTATACCTACCTCCCCACCCCTGTCCTGCAGCTTTGCTTAGCAATGGCCAGGCCAGATTTGCATTGCTCCAATGTGCTTACAGCTATGGTGGCACACCCCACTGCTGATGTCATGTATACCTCTGAGCCACTCCTCGGTGTTGTAGCACTGCGCCGTATGGTACATCCTTAATCCAGAAGGACGTTTGCGATTCAGTATTACCTGCCTCATTTGCATGGCATTGACTACTAATTCATAGTTACTGCACCGAACACTGTCACAGACCCTTAGCAACCCTTGTAGCTTGGTTGTGGTGTACCATGCATACCACTGAGTATTATGGTGAAATCCTGATTTGTATTACATTGCGATTTTATGACATTTGTATATATTTTCTTTGTGTTCCCGTTTGCGCACACATGCCCTGCAGTTGTACTTTGCGTTACTGTGGACATGACATTAAACGTTGTTTTTTAGGTGTTCTGCATCTTTTCTTATGCCATTGGCTGTATGTTTAGCCATTGGCATATGTTAACTTTGTAATACATGAGTCTGGTCTGCTTTCATAGCTCCAATGTTCTGTTTGGAAAAATGTAAACCGTGTTTTTTGGTTTACATTTCTGTGGGCTTATGCTATGCCTGCACCACTTCATGAATCGCTGTGTACCTTCATTTGCATGGTGCGACACTGCGCATGGGGTGATTAGCATACCTAAGCTGAGGGCTGCGCAGTTCTGGTGTATGCCGTTAGTGCACGTGGAATTGGATCATACCTAAATCGCTCAGCAGCCATATTTGGCGTTATACCGCCTACGCTACACCTGCACCTGGCGCAAGCTTCATGAATCCCGGGGATTGTTTAAACTCTTTAAGGTTTGCTATATAGGTTGGAATTCTTATGATTGTAAGTTTTCTCTGAATATCAATGAATCTTGTTCTGTATGTGTTAATGTCCATTCAATTATATCAGTCAGTAAACTCTGTAAGTAACTTTGATGGTTGAGATTTCTTGCATGTGTTATTAGCATTTGTGTCCTCTTCTTTCATTATACAATTAAAGTCACCTGAAGTTATTGTATTACCTTTGGATTGTTGTATTATGTTCTCTAAATGTTGTTTGGCTACCCTGACACCCAGCCCTGGTATCTGGTAGTTGTTTTCCAGGGTATAAGCCATGCCATTTATTAATACTGACACTAAACAAAACATTTCTGAGTTATCATTGACTGTATTTATGATCCTGGGCATCGAGGTTGTCTTTCTTCATAATATCGCCACAATTATCTGCTTTTTATTATATTCTGAACTTGCTAGTAATGTGTAATTATGCATATTAATTTTATTAATGTATTGCCGCATAAGATGTTTCTTGTAAAAATACTACTTGTGCTTTACATAGCTAAAGATATCTTTGTAAGCTTCCTCTTTCTTTCAGAAGGTCACCAAAGCAATGGATGAGGGCAAAATGGTTCACACTGCCTACCTTGACCTGGCCGAGCCATTTGGCACAATACCCCACTCAGGCATTGTTGACAAACTCAAGAGGTTAGGTACAACCCCTTATCACACATTGGACAGCAAACTGGCTCACAGACAGGACCCAGGAAGTTGGGGAGTCCACCTCTATAAGAGGCCAGTCACAAGTGGAGTGCCTCAGGGATCAGTCCTGGGACTTCTTTTTGGCTGTGAAGTCAAAGCCAAATGTCAATGGCTTCTGGCTAACTAAATTTGCAGATGATTACAAATTAGGAGCTGTCATTGAATTCTACATTGACATAAATGTTCTCCAAGAAGGGCTGACACAGACAAACAACTGATGTCAGAAACTAAATGTTAAGAAACACATTAATAGAATCCTTCGGGAAGTCATCCACCCCTGGTAACTAGCATATTGACAACACATCCCTTAGAGTTGATCCAGTAGTCATGGACTTCGGGACACACATAGACAGTAATTTAGCCTTTGACCATCATGTGTCTACAGTAGTGAAGAAATCGTTCTATGCTGCAAAACTTATAAACAAAGGTATGACATCTAGGTTCAAGGATGTCATTGTTCCACTATATTCAGCATTCATCAGCCCTATCACTGAGTACAATGCCCCCTTTGGTATGCACCTAAACAGGCATATCCAACAATTAGAACATCCACGGAAGTTTCTCACTAGAAGAATACATGACTTAAATAACATGCCCTGTGCAGACTGCCTCAAGGCCCTATCCCTGTATTCTGTCCCTTACAGGTTGTTGAGGGGAGATCTATGCCTGGCATACAGGGCATTGCCAGACTCCACTCTGATGGATCTCCTGCATATCCACAAAACAAACAGCACGAGAATTACCAGTTCTAAAGACTTAAACCTTGCCTGTGATATAAATATGACCTGCTGGAGAGACCAATGTATATCCCAGATACTACTCCATCTCTGGAGCAGGCTCCCTGTCCATGTGAAGCAGAGTTCCTCCCTAACTCAATCCAAGTGTAACTTGGACAATTGGATGGGAAGCAGGAAATTCATTCCTGCTTTGACACCTATGTCTCTAATAGACACAGACAGCCTCTCAATGGTTCATTTCTCAGGCCCTTCTTATAAATGTTTGATCTCAAGTCCCTGCTTACACTTATCAAGGGTACCAGAACTTGTCAGAGATTTGGGATGCATGGCTAGGCTTAAAAAGGGCCTTGTGGTTGTTAGCCTAGTGAACACCTATGATGAAAGAAACAGATTACAGAAAGTTAATAAGACCCAAAATGCTAGAAGTCTGATAAAACTAATAATCACAGTAATCAAGACTATAAGCAGAAATTCATGTGGTATAAAAGAAGTAAATAGGATATATTACTGTGTAGCTAAATTTTTAACAGATAAAGTACTAACAGAAAAAAACAGGGCAATAAGGGAAAGGAAGGGAAGAAATGAAATGCCATGATGGATGGCTCGAATAGAGAAAACTATAAAGTGTCACTGTAAGAAGAGTATAGAGGAGGGAATAGATCAACAAAAATACTTAGATAGATGTGATAAAAGCAATGTTCACTATCAGAACAGTCCTGGAGCTATTGTACTCTGTAACAAATAATAAACTAAAGATGTCAACACAGGTAGAAACTCTTAGAAGATATACAGATAAATATAAAGGAAAGTAGAAAATAAGCAATTCATTGATGATCCAAAATTTTTTTATAAATGATTGGGAAACAAAGGAAAAGGAATAGAAACACCACCAAAAATGAAGAAATCAACACATTTTGGAGAAATATCTATGAAGGCCCTGTGGAACATATCAAAGATGCTAAATGGATAGAAGACATGAAAGAAACAGTAAAAATTTCAAATACACAGGATATGAAATGGGAAGAAGTAGCTGCCGGAGAGAAATTGAAACAAAATTAAGATAAGCTCCAAACTGGAAAACCCAAGGCCCAGATGCAGTACCTAACTTCTGGTTAAAGGTATTAACATCTTTACACAAATATTTAGCTGAGTAAGAACTATTTACATGAACATCCTGAACAGACACCAACCTGGTCACCAACAGGAAAAATGATACTCGTCCTTAGTAATGAAACTGCAAACTATCCAAAACGCTATAGACCAATAATTTGCCTTCTGGCGATGTATAAACTGTATACTGGAATTGATGCCAACAGAGTTTAGGGTCATTTAAAAGAAAATTCAATCATGGTAGTAGAACAAACAGGTAACAAAATAAAGTCATATGGAGCAAAGGCTCATTTGTTGCAAAGGATCATTTGTTGTTAAATAGAGACGTAATGTAGAATTATAAAAAGGGGAAAAACCTAAGGATGGCATGGATAGATTACAAAAAAGCCTTTGACAGCATCCCACATTCATAGATAAAGGAGTGCTTACAGATCTATAAGATACAACTTACATTGATCAGTTACATTACAGTGACCACAGAACAGTAGCAAACTGCTTTGCATTTAAGTCATAATAAAGAACAGATTATTATCCAAAGGATAAAAATTCAAAGGGGGATATTCCAGGGTGACTCTTTGTCATCATTGCTCGTTTGTTTTGCCCTTAAACCATTAAGCTGTCTATTTAACAGATTGTTATGGTTACAATTTGGCTCCCAGAAAACAACAAAGTGTAAAGACTTCTCATCTTCTTTTTGTGGATGATTTAAAACTGTATTGTTCATCAGATGAAGAGCTGAAATTACAACTGCAAGTGGTCAAAACTTTCTCAGGTGATATAAGAATATCATTTGGTCTTGATAAATGTGCAAAAGCAATATTTAAAGTAGGAAAGCTGCAGCACCAAGAAAATATTAGTCTGGGACAGGAATGTGATATAATGCAACCTGAGTAGGAGAGAGTGTATACATATTTAGGAATTGATGAGGGGTCAGCAATAAAACCTGAAAAAAATGTGAGCAAAACTCAGTAAGGAATACTTTACAAGATTAAAGTTAATACTGAAAACAGCCCTGACATCTTAAAAACAAAGTCCAAGTTATAAACCAATTTGGTCTTCCTGTTCTAACTTACAGTTTTGGGGTGATTGGCTGCAAAAAGTACTGGATGAGTTGGACAAGAAAACAAGAAAAACGTTTCACACTTATCCAGTTATATATAAAATCAGTGTATACCAAGATTATATATTCTTTGTTCTGAAGGAGATATAGGCCTCCTCAAAATTGATTACATGTATAGATTTATAATTGTAGGACTGCATACATATCTGCTGACCTCACCAGATCCAAACATAGTTAAAGTTTTAAAACATGAAGAGAACAAATCTAAGAGGACTTCCCTGCTTAGTTTAGCAAAAGCATATTGGTGTCAAGTGGGAATGGAAATCAAACTGGAAGTAAATAAAAATCAGGCAGCAACTGAAAGCATCAAAACACAAAATAAAGAATATAAAGAGAAGGATCAGATGAGAAGGCAAGAAATGTGGAAAAGGCATAAATATAGTTGCAAGTACAGAAAACTCTTGGAACAATCTCCCATTGGCTAGGATCTGATGCAGGAGTAGTTTAAAAGAAGTGAATTTAAATCAAAAGATGAAAGGTTAATATTGGCAGCCCAGGATAGCATTATACACATTGGTTTATGAAGTCCACAAAACATGTGGGAGAAACAGACAAGTGCAGGCTCTGTAAAACAGAACTTAAAACAGTCTCACATCTTGTGTCTGGGTGTGATAAACTAATGGCAGAGGCCTATATACTAAAAGGCATAATAATGTGGCAAGACTGTTGCATTGGGGATTGTGCAAACGTTACAATATTGAAATAGCTGAGAAGCATTGGAAACATAAGCCACAAAGAATTATAGAGAATGATAACGTTTATATCACGTAGGACCATCCATTGCCAACAGTTCAAAAAGTAAATGCGAGAAAACCAGGTATAACCGTCCATGAAAAGACGATAAAAGTAGCATTGATAAATGAAATTGCTACACCCAGTGATTACCGTGACTTCTGTATAGAGATACAAAAAGTCATAAAATACTAGGATTTGTAGGCAGAAACAAGGACGATGTGGAAGAAGTATACCCAGGCAGTTCCAATAGTAGTAGGAGCATTGGGTCTCATAAAAAAGAATTTACAGTCAAATTTAGATATGCTACAGATACATGTAACTCCTTATGAATTGCAGAAGGAGTCAGTTCTGTGCACACTGCAGGTGCTGTGAAGAGCACTTTTGTCTAAAATCAAAATTGAAGCAATACTAATTTCATGAACTTTAATCATACTTTGACTTAGGAAAGGGGTCTATTCCGATTATGGTATTAGAAACATAAAAGTCCCAGAGAAATTAAAATGGCACAAAATGACGCATGCATCAATAATGGCCAAAATGGCCCACAGTCACAACAATCTGTAAACACCAAGTGCTTCTATTCTGTGACTTGTCAAATCATGTATGACCTGCATGGAATCGTAACTAACATGCTGCACAACACCCTGGCAGTTTGCATGACTTACATGTCGGGCAAACATGTTAGCTATATCACTGCTTCCTGTATACTGAAATTCCAGAGGACCACCTAGTCGGTAATAGCAGACAGTAGTATTGCAACTACTTGTACAGGGTACCCAAATCTAGACCCCCCCCAAAATATTCATACTCTGTTGTAGGTGATGGTGGTTGCCTACTGGAGCCCCTTGCTTATGACACCTGCATGGAACCAACAGAGTATGTCCACACTGTAGAACAACACTACACACACATAACCTGTAATCTCATAGAGAGTATATTTGGCCTGCTGAAAGACATTTTCACTTTCTTAACATGTCTAGCGGGCAGTCCACTGTGACCCTATCACAACCTGCAGGATGCTCATAATATGCCATATGCCCCTTAATATAGAGGGAAGGGAAGAGAGTTAGACGATCCAAGGTACTAGTATAATCAGATCTCAGATACATATGCACATGAGCGTGCATGTGCACGTGCATGCGCATGCACACACACACATACACATATGCACACAGCCAGAAGGGGAGATGCATCAACATCATCATCATCCAACAGTTTGTGGAATACCAGCAATCAGCAATTACACAACTACATCACAGACAGCAACAGGTGGAGTACATGGCAGCTCATGTGAAGCAGTAACATCTAGTCCAGACTTATGGGCCCTGGCAAACACACAGTGGCAGTGAGGTCACAAACAGGTAAAGCACAATGTATGCAGCATCAATATTAGGCCATGTTGGTTAGAGCATGGTTGAGCATCACTATGCATCAGACATTTCCACATTTACCACACAGAAGGGAAAGTAGAGTAGATCACAGTTGTCTTGCACATAGGTTGCTAGTGATACAATGATATGTCTGTCTGCACACACTGGGCGGGGGCATATCACAGGAGTATGAGATGTGGGCCTCAAGGTGATGGATATTCTGTGTTGTAGACAGTTTCATCTTGCAATAGGATGGATGTCCCACTATGTGGCCATGACCTGATGTGGAGACAGGATCAAGGTGATAGACACTTTCTGTGAAAGGCAGTTTTCTTTTGCTAATTGGGTGTTGTGCAACTATATGTCTAGGAAATGCAACCACTATACTGGCTTTGTGTACTATGAATGAGGGGTTCCCTTCTAACAGTCATGGTATGTGACTGTGGGACTGTTACCTGGAGAAAGCCACTCATGAGTTATCATGGAAGTGAAAGATGAGCATCATAACCACCCAACAGGAGGGGCAGAAAATTGTTGTATAAGTCCAGACACAGGAGAGGACTATTTACCCCACAATGGTACCTCTACATGACCATCTCTGGTATGTATGTATGTATGTTACTGTGACCTTGAACAACACTGCCAGTGTGAGTGGTAATGGTGGCACTGGCAATCCTCCACATGGAGGTAGATATAGAAAGGATGTGTGCCACCATAAACCTCCTAAGACCAATTGTTGCTATGTTCCAGGCCTCTGCATCATTGCAGATGCCATGCAGTATAGCAATCAGGTCGATGCTGAACTAAGTTTCAGCAGACTATGCCTGTATAATGCTGCTATACATCTGCTGATTGCCCCTAACTGCTACCCACATGTTAGGGGTCAATGATGACGTACCGCACCTATGAAAGGACATGGAATTGTGGGTGCCCCTACTTCAGTTACAATGCACTCATCTGATGCCACAGACACAGGGGAGCACTGCTGGTGGACAGGGCTGGGAGTGATCCCCCAGCAAAGATGGTAAGCACTCAGACTATAAAACATTATGCTTATCTGTTAGAGAGTCCTGTACTGTGGGTGACAGTGTCACCATGTCAGATTATGACACAGGTATCTGTCTTATTGTTATCATCAGCTTTGTACAGGTGCTAACATAAGCGTATAGCTATTCCACAGTGTCTTCCCGATGTCACCATAACAGTCGTCTGTCCTGTGAAAAGACAACAGAAGGCAAACCAGAGTGAACATGGGTACCTGTGCAAAAACATGTGCCTATGGCATGCCCTGTAAGGATATCTATACCAGATGTCCCATATAATCTCATCCAAATCTTGCTACCACCCTGATATGGTTGAATACCTGATATACCTAGAACAACACATGGCTGGCAGGTGCTGTGGTCACCTACAGGCTCTGTGTGAACTGCAACTGTACAGTAATCTTATGAAAGTGGTAATAACCTGGTGCATCATCCACTGAGATGTGTGGAAGTGGGTTCATTCTGATGTCAGTACCCACTCCTCTAAGGATGATTACAGAACTGATGTCTCCTTGCAAGGACATAAAAAAATCCTCTGGCTCTACCAGCCTACTACTGCTAGGTGCCACCCCCACCTCATTGTTCACCTGTCACTGTGGAACACTCTATTGTCTCTGTATGGTATAGCATGTTGGTAACACATTTATGCATCACCCATGACATTTACGTCATGGACCACTGTCTGCCGCACCTTGTTGTATAAAGGTTGGTTAGCACCTCTTCTCCCAAACTGGTGCCTTCTGTTTCTTAAGTGCCTACACCTACAGCAGGATAGTTTTTCAGCAGGGCTGAAATTGTGCAGCCTTTGCTGTCTACCTCATCTTCCAGTTATACACATATGAACACATGACCCAGACCTATGGACTGTACACTACTGAATCTGATAGGATGATAGCTACAAGTAAATTGGTAACCTAGTTATACCATACTATAGTCACTGTGGCATGTGTGTGTGCTATGACAGTTGTAAGGACAGATATTAGAACAGATACAGGAGGTATAGTTGTCAGCAAATATGTATAAGGTAAAGCAGTTATCCCTGCTGGCAACATTTTGTGCCACCTTGGTAACTGCTAGTTATCTGCCCCTACTCTAGTATAGTAGAGGATACATGGGTGTAGGCATATGACTTCTGTACTCACAATCACAGGCCAACATATAAATCAGACAGGCCATAAATGACCATAATAGTTATAAACGTATACACCGACAGATTGTCATGATATTGTAGGCTACCTTGTTTCCAGTATATAATCTGTAAACAAGAGATACATGAAGGGAAACATATTCCTGTTGCTATCCTTTTGTAATGTGATTCCTAGTATGAGGATGCACATCCTTTAGGAAAGCAAACAAAAGCAGCTCACCACACATCAGAGTACTATGTACTTCCTCATTCTGCCAATAAATCCAAATAACATGCTATTCCACTTAATACTGCTGCCAAAACATGCAGGATAGTCTCTCAAATCTGCATAACTTATAATACAGAGTAGTAGCTTCCCCTAGGACCATGCAGGTTTATATCTGTCTGCAAAACACATAGTTAAAATATGTTTGGTTGCACAAATATCTCTGTATTGCTTCATTATGCCAATGTGCACCTGTGACTTAAAGCACAGCTTGCTGCCTATACTCATGCCAGACAGTTCATGGCTATCAGTTTGTGCTAGAGAATTGTGTGGATACGTTTATGTTTCTGTCTCATAGCTACATATTGTGCTACCCAAAAACTAAGAACACATGTGATTCACAGGCTACCATTTTACTCCTTGTGAAAGTGACACAGTGTTTCTGAGGAGATTTGGGTGAATGGTAGCTTCTGCTAGTGCCTACTAAAGAGCAGCTGCATGTTACTTGAAGGATGACAAGATTATGTTTTCTCTCCTTCGCAGCCATTTTGGTGAATGCCTATGGGCCCCTGTAATGATACATAAAAAAGTTGATGCCAGGTATGACTTGTTTGAGGATTCATCCCTTGGCCAAGGGGATCACTATGATGGGAGAACAGTGTTTTTATGGCCTGCAGTGCCATAACCTGATGGTCTGTATGTACTGAAAGCAGAGGTTAGGCAACAATACCACAAAATATATAATAAATTGGCAGAGCTGTCTTATTTAATTTGCTGTTATTTTTTCCATTATATCCTGCTTTAGGCGTGTGTCTTTTGTTGCTACTGGCAAGAGTTTCTCAAGGTTTGCTAAGGAAATGTATGCCTGCTGCTTATATTTTCTATGTCAGACGGAGGTGGTAGTGGTGGTGGTGACACTGAATGTAATTTCATGTTGGTTTCTGCAGAGCATTTTTCTGGGACAGTTATATTTCACTATTTCACAGGGCCTGCACACCACCAACTGTGTCTCCATGTATGATTGTGCCATATTCTGTTTAAGCATGTTAACATATGTGCAAGGGACACCCAGTTACCTTCTGCCAGTTATGCAGCTAAAGGGACATGTATCTGGGACTGAGTATGTTATTCTAGCATTATACCTTACACTGGCCATGCTTCTCTGATGTATTCCATTTGTTTCAGAATAAGCAGAACATCATAGTAATTCTGTTATCTTGTACAGGAGGCTGGAGAGGCTTGCATCAGCCATAGTTAACTTCTTTTGCAAGTGCTGATATTTGTTTCACAAGTGCTGACGTGTTGTGATATATATATATGTATATATATATATATATATATATATATATATATATGTATATATATATATATATATATATATATATATATATATATGTGTGTGTGTGTGTGTGTGTGTGTATGTATGTATATATGTGTATACATATATATATATATATATATATATATATATATATATATATATATATATGGGTCTACTGTTATTGGTAGAAGTTTCAGTACTTTGAACTTCACTTGTATGAACCCACTTGTTCGAAGTACTGGAACTGCGAAAACTGACTATGGAGGTCACAATACAGAGCAGAATGGGAATATTCCCTTTTCCTCGCTGTAGTGCAATCTCAGAGTTGGTATATTTAAGTAGGGGGGTGTGGGGGGCACACCGTGTTTTTGTTATATTTTTTATTTGTGAGGCGATCGGGTGGCTAAACTTCAGCAAAAATGCACTTTTGTTAAAGTGCACTTTCGCTGAAGTGGGGTTCTACTTTTTGTTTTCGGTTAAGTGACAATTTATTGTAAAGTAGTAGACCCATATATATATATATATATATATATATATATATATATATATATATATATATATATATATATATATATATATTTATAGTAAACATACACACACTTACACATATATGTATACATGTACATACATACATACATACATACATACATACATACAGAGAGAGAGAAGTATATTGTGGGGCACTGAATAAATATTGTGATGCAAATATTGTAAAAATGCTGTATTTTAAATAATTTGACCTTAAAGGATTGGTAATGTTACTATGAGATGAAAATTTATGTAAATAGTGCTCTATCTATAAAAGCAGCCAGATAATACTTCGTATCAATTACTGGAGAACTTCCTTCATATTGGGTTAATGGGTCATTATAAGTCCACTTAAGACATAGGCAAATATACAAAAATCGAATGCATGCTCATCAGATGAGGAGTTGAAAGCACAACTGAAAGTGGTTAAAACTTTCTCAGATGACATAAGAATGTCATTTGGTCTTGATAAATGTGTAAAAGTAACATTTAAACTGGAAAGTTGCAGCACCAGAAATATATCAGTCTGGGGCAGGAATGTGATATAAAGGAATTTGAGCAGGAGGGAGCACATAAAGATTTGGCAATTGATGAAGGATCAATAATAAAACACAAACAAATGTGAATAAAACTCAGTAAGGAATACTTCAGAAGACTAAAACTAATATTGAAAATAGCCGTGACCTTTAGGATTAAAGTCCAACCTACAAAGCAATTTGTTTACCCTGTTCTAACTTACAGCTTTGGTGTGACTGACAGGCCCCAAAGGGTATTAGATCAGTTGGATATGGAAACAAGAAAATGGTTCATGCTTATCAAATGATATATAAAAATTAGTGCATACCAAGATTATATAGTCCTTGCTTTGAAGGAAGTATGGGCCTCCTTGTAATTGATTACACGTGTAGATCTCAGTGGCATAGCTAGAGTGTGTGCTGCCCGGGGCTGTCTTTGAGTTTGCTGCCCCTTCCCCCCTCACAAAAACATAGTCATATGGGGCCTCCATACACAGCCCCCCCAGCCATTCCGGTGTCCCATTACTTGGCTATTTCTCCCCAATTACCATAAACACTGTAATGGGCATACTGTTTTATGCTTTACTTCTACAATGATTATTTGGATTTAATTTAAAAACTTTTAATTTAAATTTTATAGCACAAACACTGATAGACATCTGCTAAACAAAGCAATACAGTCTCACAATGAAAACAGACAACATTAAAGCTTCCCTGCCCTTAAAACTTACATTAATTGAAACAGCATTGAAACCCACATTCAAAGAAAATGCATCTGGCCGTGGCAGATAAAGTTTACCTTTGGGCTGTTTTCAAATCATAGGTCCTTTGCACACATATTTAAGACCATGCAAACATACATGTGTTATTTGATTCACCTTCCTGAGTGTATTAAATTATATTCCATGTTTAATACAGCACACTTGTTAGCGCGTGTTTTAAATTTATTGTTTTGAACATTTTTCCAGTAAGGAATGAAACAAAATGTATGAATCAGTAATGACAAAACTGCCCAATTCAGAACATTTCCATCATTTCCCTATAGGTCCCTTCTGACTCAGTTACACAGCAAACTTTTTCACTTTTTCTAGCATGTTGAAGAGTCAGTTGCTAGCGTCCTCTCCTGTTCAGCTGGTGAATCTGGGCATCTTGAGGCAATGTTACAATTGCCTCATGTACACAGACAACCCACTCCTTCTCCCACAAAACAGAAATACATGTGAGAGATGCAACTATATAGCCAAACTGGAGGCTGAGCTCTCTCAACTCAGGACTGGCAAGACCAGACAGGAGGAGAAGGAAACCACGCACACCACAAACCCAGTTTCACATAGAACTATCACAACTGCAAAACAAACACATAAACACACAAAGACATACTCGGAGGCACTGATCAAAATCTACCAAAACTACAGAGGCCTCCAAAGCAGACACCCAAGCAACTGCCACCTCAAGACATAAGACATGCAACACATAGTTCTCAAAGTCAGTGTGCTAAACAGTCACAGCCCTTAAGGCCAAACACAATGCCAGACACACTTGCTATAGGTGACTCCATAGTCAGACACACTGACGTCCCACTCACCAGACTGAACAAGGAAAAGATCACAGTAAGCTGCCTGTCGGGCGCTAGAATCCGTCACATAACACAAGCACTCAGGTCACTCCACAGCAAGTACAAGTATGACTCAGTCATTGTCCATGCCGGTGTGAACGACCTGAGACATACCTCCCTGGACTACATGAAAAGAGACATAGAGGAGCTCTCAGATTATGTAGCCCAGGCCAGTATGACCCTGACCCTGAGCAGTATCCTACCCTCACCAAGAATGATGCCACAATACAGAGACAAAATGATCAGCTTTAATAATTGGCTTAATTACTGGTGTCATTCTAAGGGGATCCAATGTCTGTCTGCCTGGGAAGACATGCTTGACAAGCCACGCTGCTTCACAAGGGACGGCTTGCACCTGTCACCCCTGGGCTTCCGGATATTGGCAAAGGCTCTTGCCACCCCATAGTGCCTTTTTTAGGCAAGGCTCAAATGATAAACCTACCGCCCTAGAAAACAAAAATGGAAAAAAACTAAGGGTAATACTGCTCAATGTCAGAAGTCTAAACCTCAAGATGCATGCCCTCGAAGCCCTCCTCAGTATGGAGAACATCGATGTCTGTGCTGTGACTGAAACCTGGTTCAAGGCTCCTGAGAGCACCCCAGCACTATCAGGTTATACCTCATATCATGCGTTCCGGCCCCAAAATCCAGACCGAACCACAAAGGAGGGAGTATCCATATTCATAAAGGATACCCACACCTCCAGGTTAGTGGCAACGCACGAAGCATCGGAGACCATCCAGGTGCAATTAACCATAGGTAAAACTGCCCTACAGTTTGTAGCATGCTACAGACCACCCTCTCAAACTCAGGAAACCCACACAGCCTTCCTGAAGACACTGGAGAGTATGAATGTCTCTCCAGACACCATCATATTGGGTGACTTCAACTACCCAAACATAGACTGGGAACATTACTCAAGCCCCAACACCCTAGCCCAAAGGTTCCTGGAGTTCATAAACTCAAATGCTATGGAACAACTAGTCACCATTCCCACAAGAGGAGAAAATATACTAGACCTGATCATCACAAACATGGGGACAAAATGCTCCACACCGGAAGTATATCCCTCATTGGTGAGATCAGACCATAAATTAATCTCACTGGAGATCCACATCCCGCCCCCAACCCCAGCAAAAAAGACCACAGTGAAGAACTTCTCAAAAGCAAACTTCACACTTCTTAAGACTGGAGTGGTATCCTTCAAGGCCCCCGAGCCAGTGGAAACCACAACCCATGCTGCTGAAACCCTTACAAATTCCTTCTACGAGCACCTCCAGGAATGTATGGATCAAGCAATCCCTAATAAAATCAAGACCCTTTCCACCAAAGGCAGGCGCCCGGTCTGGTGGACCCCAGCCATAAACAAACTCTACAACAAGAGGAGAAAGCTACTACATGACAGAGCAAAATGCCTAAAAGGGAAGGCATCTCTGATCAATACTAGCAAAAAACTATGATCACTCATAAAATCATCCAAGGCCAACTTTGAGAGAAAAATCGCTAAAGACACAAAAGACAATCATAAGGCCTTCTTTAGCTATGTTAGAAACCTGGGTGGAAACTCCCAGATATGCTCAGAATTAGTCCAAAATGATACAAAAATCACTGAACCCACAGACATTGCCAACATACTGGCAGACAGGTTCAGTGCAAATTTCTCCCCCCCTCCCCCACAAGGAGAAATATCTATCCCACCAGAGTCTAGCCTCCCAAACATCTCAGATGCCCAGGTGAGAGCTGCTCTCTCTAAAGCAAAAAACACAGCATCAATGGGACCGGACGGTGTCCCCGGCTGTGTGCTACACAAACTCAATGAGGAACTAAACCCACACATAAGGCTGCTGTTTAATCTTAGCCTTACTACAGGATACGTACCCAAAGAATGGCGTACAGCAACTGTGCTCCCACTCCACAAAGGTGGCGCTTCTACAGACCCTGGAAATTACCGCCCCATAAGCTTGATGAGCCTTGTCTGCAAAGCTATGGAGAGGATCATAATGGAACTCATAAATAAAGACATTGGGGACCTACAGACACTGGATCCTACCCAATTTGGCTTTGTCAAGGGCAGATCCTGCCTCTTGAACTTGGTCGACTTTTTCGAAACAGTCACTAAGGCCATTGATGAGGGTAAGGCAGTTCACACAGCCTACCTTGACCTAGCAAAAGCGTTCGACACAATACCCCACTCGGGCATCATAGAAAAGCTCACCAGCTTAGATGTAAACCCATATGTCACAAGATGGGTTGCAAACTGGCTCAAGGACAGAACACACAGGGTTAGAGTTGCTGGTGCCATGTCAGACTCTAAGCCGGTCACGAGTGGTGTCCCACAGGGCTCAGTCCTGGGCCCCTTCTTGTTCGGCATTTATTTTTCTGAAGTGCACGCAAACATAGGGGGATTGTGGCTGACAAAATTTGCAGATGATTGCAAACTGGGCACCATAATTGACACTCCATCAGACACAGACATCCTCCAGAGAGGTCTCATAGAAATGGATAACTGGTGCCAGAGTCATGGCCTTAAGCTAAATGCCAAAAAATGTATAGTCATACCCTTTGGGAAAAACAAGGTAACCCCTAATTACCACATAGGTGGTAATCCATTAAATACGGAAGAAGTTATCAGGGACCTGGGGACCCAAGTTGACAGTAACCTCTCTTTTGACACTCACATTGCCAAAGTGGTTAGGAAGACCTTCTACATTGCCCACCTGATCATGAAGGGATTCACATCCAGATCAGGAGAGGTCATTGTACCCCTGTACTCTTCACTTATCAGACCAATGATTGAGTACAACGCCCCATTTTGAATGTACCTTACCCGACATCTGCAGCAGTTGGAAAGACCCCAAAAGTTCCTCACCAAAAGGATAAAGGGGCTCAAACATATGTCATACACTGCCCGACTGAAGAAACTCCAGCTCTATTCAGTCACATCAGAGGTGATCTGTGCCTGATATACAAGGCCATGTCCAACCCAGAATTAATGGACATGCTCCACCTCAAAAAATCCAAATCCACCAGAGCCACGAGAGCAAGAGACTTAAACCTCAACACGGATATAAATAGGATGTGCTGGAGGGACAGATTCATCACCCAGAGACTCCCTACACTATGGAACAGAATCCCAGTCCATGTGAGGCAGAGCCCCTCACTGACTCTGTTCAAGAGAAATCTTGACGAGTGGATTGGGGATCGTAGGTTTACCCCAGGAATCATCTCTGTGTCACTGCTGGACAGAGGCACAGCAAACTAATGGGTATAGTATTCTCATCCTAAGGGGTAGTGAAAGCCACACACACTCTGGCTAGGCTTATAAATGCCCTAGGGCAGATAGCCTAGTATGAACATATGAACCTATAAAAGTCTACTCAAACTGTCATTACAATCCACCAATATTAGTAAATATGCACAATCTCTGCAGAAGTAAAAGTCATCTAAATAATTCCACATTAAAGATATATGTAACTAATTAAGAGATTGCTGTTAGCAAGCAACTTTACATAATTGTTTCACAAATAAATTGCCTGCTGCCCTTGAAGAATAAATTGCCTATGTTATATTAAAAAAATGATAAGCTAGCAATATTGCAATAGAAAATGGATGGCAAACAGATAACAGGTTCGTAATTACTAGATGTCTCCTCCAAAGGTGGACATTCTCAGGACTGCAGCATTCACCCCTTTAAAGTACAACACAGTACAGTGTGAGCAATTCAGCTCCATACTGTTGGGGTAAAACCCACAGCCTTCTGCATCAAAAGCAAGTATATGACCTGTTGTGGTACTAAGAATGCCAACACGCTTGGTATAAGCAGTACTAAACTTCTCATCTTTTGAAGTTCTCAGCTCCTTGTAAAATCCACTTGACATTCAACTATATCTGTCAACTGTGCAGCACAATAAATCTAAAAAAAGCCAAACTTTATTGGGGGGTGCGCAAAATCAAGGACACATTTTTAACATTACTTGTATAACTTTAGAAAGTTGCTAGAATAAAATATTTTGTGTTAATGTGTATTTCCTGAAAGATAAGAAGACTGAAACTTAGATATTGTTATTTAGTGAATTCAGTTCTTACTGATTTGCCAGAAAATCACAAATTGTAAGAGGAACAGACCAAAAGTATGATCCAAACGTGCAGCATCTACCATCTTTAAAGTACAACACAGTTCAGTATCAGCAATCCATCTACATACTGTAGGAGTAGAACCCACTGCCTTTTGCATCAAGCACAAGTACACTACCCGCTGTGCTACAAACAACACAAGCAGACTTGGTATAAACAGTACTAAACTTCTCTTCCCCTGAAGCTCTCAGCTCCTTGTAAAATCCACTTGACACTCAACTATACCTGTCAACTGTGCAGCACAATAAATCTGAAAAAAGCCCACATGTATGGGGGGGGACGAATGCACAAAATCAGGGGCACATTTTAAACATTGCTTGTATAACCTTAGAAAGTTGCTAGAATAAAATGTTTTGTATTAACATGCATTTCCTGAAAGATAAGAAGACTGAAACTTAAATATAATTTTTTAGTAAATTCAGTTCTCACTGATTTGCCAGAAAACCACAAATTTTACGCAGAACAGTCCAAAAGTATGAGCCAAGCATTTCCAGACCTAGACAGTTTCTTGAATGGGTAGAGAATTCAGGCTCTTATTCCCTATACACAAGGTAGAGGGTTTGAGCCTGAGTAACACCTAACTGGGGCATTACACACACACACACACACACACACACACACACACACACACACACACACACACACACACACACACACACACACACACCAGTTGCATTCACAAGAACTCATTCAAACAAGCTCACCTGTCTCACAAGAACTCATTCTCCTTAAAGCTGTATAAATATGCTCACTGAGAGCTGCATAAAAATATCTCCTTACTTGTTTGCAACTGAACTCATTCCACACTTGGAATTCCCTAAATAAACATCCACTTGGCTCCTGGCTTGCACGTTAAACTCCATGCACCGCACGACATGTTAATAGTCTGTTAAACTCCATGCATGGCACGTCAACAGTCTGTGCAACAATGCACATAGCAGATGTGATTTATGGACTCAGACATGATGTGAATGGAACAGAAAAGTGCCACCTGGGGTGAACCGCCCCTCATAATCCCCACCCCCAACCCCCCAGCAATGCCACTGGTCGATCTGCAGTTGTGCGACTGCATTCATATATGCTGACTTCAACAGATCCAAACACAGTGACATTTTTAAAACATGAGGAGAGAAAGTCTAAATTACCTCTCTGCTTAGTTTAGCAGAAGCATTCAGGTGTCAAGTAGGAATGGAAATCAAAGCAGAAGTAGACAAAAATCAGACAGGAACTGAATATGCCAAAAAACAAAAAGACTATAAGGAGAAGGATTAGATATGAAGAAAAGAAATGTGGAAAAGCCATAAATGTAGTGGCAAGTATAGAGATCTCCTGGAACAACATCATGTTAATCAGAATTTGACACACAAATGGTTAAGGGCAGGTGAGTTGAAACCAAAAGATGAAAGGTTAATAATGGCAGCCCAGTATAGTGGACTATGTACACATTGGTTTACAAAGTCCATTGAACATATGGGAGAAACTGTCAAATATAGATTCTGTAAAAAAGAATTGGAAACAGTCATACACCTTGTTGTTGGGTGTGATACACTCATGGTAGAGGGGTTGTACACTGAAACGCAGAACAATGTAGCAAGACTGTTGCCATGAGGAATATGCAAACAGTACAATGTAGAAGTAGCTGTGAAGTATTGGAAACATGAACCACAATGCAATTATAGAGAATGATGAAGTGTACATCACATGGCTCACTTGTTACCAAGAGTTCAAAAAACAGATGCAAGAAAACCAGATATAGCTGTCCATGAAAAAAAGACAAAAATAGCATTGATCATTGAAATTGCTACACCTGTTGATTACACTGTCTTACGTACAGAGAGACACAAAGTCATAAAATATCAGTATTGCAGGTAGTAATGAGAGCAATGTAGAAGAAAGATATCAGTTCAACAGTATTAGGAGCAATGGATCTAACAAAAAATAATCTGTTGTATTTAGATATGCTATCAGCACACATAACACCATATGAATTGCAGAAGAGGTCAGTTCTGAGCACATTTTGGGTGCTGCAAAGTGCACTTTTGGCTAAAATCAAAGAATGAAACAATTCTAATTTCATGAACTTTAATTATATCCTGACTTAGGAATGGGGTCCATTCCTGTCATGGTATTAGAAACCCAAACAACTTGGAGAAATTAAACTTACAGAAAAGAAAATAAACCATATTAATTTTTTTCCATTCACATATATTTTACATCACAATTTTTCTTTTCTTTCTTTCTTTCTTTCTATCTAGCATCAGTAAAACATTACATAAATTGCTCAATTCCTGCCTTCCATTAAACCTCACTTCTACTCCTGAACATTATTCTGCACATATTGTTCTCACACTTTCTGTTTATTTCTATGTAATTTGCTCTTTCCCTTCTCTAAAGGTCTGTCTTCCACTTCTTTTATTTCATTTACAATATTCAATACTTCAAGTACGACTTTGATTTCCATTTTCTATTAATAGCTTTTTTGGCATCCAACAGAATTAAACTTAACAAGGCCTTTACTATGTCTAGGAAATTCAAATCCTGTGTCCCAGCTCAAAAGAATCACTTCCTTAGCTACAGCCATTTACTTACGCAATATGTATGACAGAGTATAGGAGAATCTACTGTTAAAAGGAGATAATTAGTAGGGCATATGCACTTTTGCACAATAACTATCAGAATCAATCAGAGGAGGTTCCAAAAGATTGGGGAGAGAGATTGGATAAGCAATTCACAAAGAAACAATGGGAGGATAAATGTATATCTCCCAAAGTCCATAAGGTTTAGGATTTTTGCTTGGAAGTGTTTGCTTAGTATTTTATACCCCAAGCAGACTCCAAAGATTTTAATCCTGAGGTAGATGGCAAATGTTGGAGATGTGATGCAGACGAATGAAGTAACTGGGAACATATGCTTGGGGAGTGTAATCAGTTGGCAGATTTTAAAAATGTCAGAGTACTGTGGCAGAAATATTGGATGAATAAATAGCTGTAGCTAAGGAAAATATTCTTTTGAGTCGAGACACAGGATCTGAATTGCCTAGACAAAGTAAGTCCTTTTTTAATTTTATTTATGTTGGCTGCTGAAAAAACAATTACTAGAAAATGGAAAGCAACATCTAAGCCAACTGCATTTGAAGTATTGAGTATTATAACTGAGATGAAGAAATGCAAGAGGAAATTGTAGAGAAGGAAAGGAGCAAATTACCTAGAAATAAGTTAAATGGAAATTGTAAGAACAATAAATGCAGAACAATGTTCAGGAGGATGAGGAGTGATTTCTATGGGAAGGCAGGAATTCAGTAATTTATGTAGTTTTGGACTGATGATAGTTACAAGGAAATAGAAGAGATGTGATATAGTATGCATGTAAATGCAAAGTGTTAATATAACTCTTTCTTTTTTGTTAATGTATGTTTCCTTATGTATCAAGTGATAATTTAATAAAGTTAAAAAAAAATCAACAAAATGTCAGCCTTTCTCAGTCACTTTTTGTTGTAAAGCCATAGTTCACAAATTTGATTGATGCTTTATACTTTCTCCAATTATTCACTAATTCTTCCTGATCATCTTCATCTCCTAACAAACTCTGATTCAAGTCCAAGGTACTCCTGGTTCTTCTAGTAAACTCTTGTGCTTTTTCCTGTCTCTCAAGCATTTTCCTTTGGAACAACGGAGAAAGGTTTCAGTAGCCAAGTTGCTCTATGAGCTTTATTGTCAGAAGAAAGAAGCAGAGTCCCCTTTTGTTTGTTGGCTCACATTTTGTTGGATAAACTTTTTTAATTCCTCCTTAGCCTGTTCTGCATCCAAAAATGTTTTTGATCCTCTCAGAAAAAAATATTCTGAAGACACCTGGATACAGCAGTTTGAATCTCACACCTGCCTCTTGACATTCTTTGATTGCTTTAGTAAATTTGCTATTCTTATAGGTTCATAGGTTCATAGGTAGGTACTAGGGTATCTGCCCGAGGGCATTTATAAATCTAGCCAGAGTGTGTCAACTTTCGCCACCCCATTGATTAATTAACTGAGCCTCTGTCAAGAAGAGCCAATGAAGTGATCCCAGGGGTGTATTTTCTGTTACCCATCCACTCATCAAGGTTTCTCTTGAAGAGTGTTAGTGAGGGTCTCTGCTTAATGTAGTTAGGAATTTTGTTCCAAAGCATGGGGAGTCTCTGTGACAGGAATCTATCCCTCCAGCATGTTCTATTTATTGTTGTGGTGAGGCTTAGCTCACTAGAGCGAGTGGCTCGCAGTGACTTGGATTTCTTTAGGTGGAGCATGTCCATCAATTCTGAGTTGGACATGGCTTTGTAAGTCAGACAGAGATCACCTCTGAGTAAGCAATATGCCACTGAGTACAGCCGGATATTTTCCAGTCGGGCTGCATAGGACATATGTTTGAGGCCAGTAATCCTCTTGGTGAGGTACTTTTGTGGTCTTTCCAGCTGTTGGAAGTGTCTTGTGAGGTACATCCCAAAATTGGGCATTGTACTCTATGATGGGTCTGATGAGTGACGAGTAGATGGGCACTATAACCTCTTTATTTCTAGATGTGAACCCTTTAGTAATTAGATGGGCTACATAGAAGGATTTCCTAACTACTTTGGCAATAGGATTGTCAAAAGAGAGATTACTATCTACCTGGGTCACCAGATCTCTTATTACCTCTTCTGTATAAAGGAGGCTGCCACCTATGTGGTAATTCATGGGTGTTTTGTTTTTCCCAAATGGAATGACTATGCATTTGTTGGCATTTAGCTTGAGACCATGACTTTGACACCAGGTGTCCATCTCAGTAAGGCCCTTTTGGAGAATGTCCGTGTCAGCTGGAGAGTCAATTATGGCTCCCAGTTTGCAGTCGTCGGCAAACTTGGTTAGCCATAGTCCTCCTGTGTTTGCCTGTACATCTGAGAAGTATATGCCAAACAGTAGGGGTCCCAGGACCGAGCCTTGTGGGACACCACTTATGACTGGTTTAGACTCGGACCTGGAGCCCGCTATTCTTACCGTGTGAGTTCTGTCTGTAAGCCAGTTGGCAACCCATCTCATGATGTAGGGGTTTATGTTCAGGCTGGTGAGTTTTTCTATAATTCCCGAGTGGGGAATGGTGTCAAAAGCCTTGGTGAGGTCAAGGTAGGCTGTATGAACCACCTTCCCCTCATCTATAGCCTTGATGACTGTCTCGAAGAAGTAAACCAGGTTTAGTAGGCATGGTCTGCCCTTAACAAAGCTGAACTGGGTCAGATCAAGTGTTTGGAGGTTCCCAATGTCTTTGTTAATGAGTTCCATGATGATGCGCTCTATAGCCTTGCAGACCAGGCTAGTCAGGCTTATGGGGCGATAGTTACCAGGGTCAGTTGTGGCCCCTCCTTTGTGGAGTGTAATAACCATTGCTGTGTGCCATTCTTTGGGCACGTAGCCTGTGGAGAAGCTGAGGTTGAACAGTGTATTTAGGTGGGGGGTTAGTACATTCTGTAGTTCATGCAAGACACAGACTGGGACACCATCTGGCCCCATTGACGCTGTGCTTTTGGCTTTTGAAAGGGCTGTTTTCACCTGTGCGTCTGTGATTTCCGGGACACTACACTTTTCTGGTATTGTTGTGGGCCCTTTTGGGGGTGAGAGGGGGGTGATGTTTGCACTGAATCTATCTGCCAGGATGTTGGCAATATCAGTAGGTTCAGTATATTTTGTGCTATTTTGTACTAGCTCGGAGCATATCTGCGAGTTGCCACATAGATTCTTGACATAGCTAAAAAAGGTTTTGTGGTTATCTTTTGAATCCTTGGCTATTTTCTTTCGAAGTTAGCCTTGGATGATTTTATGAGGGACCTTAGTTTCCTACTGATACTGATTAGGGATGTCTTTCCTTCTTGGGATTTGCTTTTTTTCTGAACTAGTTTCCTCCTTCTATTTTATAGCCTGTTTATGGCAGAGGTCCACCAGACTGGTTTCCTTCTCTTAGGGGAGGGAGTCTTGGTTTTGCTAGGGATGGCACGATCCATGCATCCTTGTAGGTGCTCATAGAGTGCATTTGTAAAGGTTCCTGCATCTTGGACACTGTCATCCTTTAGCGTGGGGGCTGTGAAACTTACCACCTCTGT
This sequence comes from Protopterus annectens, assembly GCF_019279795.1. Lineage (NCBI taxonomy): Eukaryota > Metazoa > Chordata > Ceratodontiformes > Protopteridae > Protopterus > Protopterus annectens. The sequence continues at coordinate 645,676,138 of NC_056725.1, forward strand.
CTTAAGTAAGGTGAAGTTTGCTATAGAAAAGTTTTTCACTGTGGTTTCCTTGGTTGGGGGTGGTGGTGTGGTGTGGACATCCAGAGTGATTAGTTTATGGTCTGATGTAACCAGTGATGGGTTGACCTCCGGTGCGGAACACCTGTCGCCCATGTTGGTGATGACCAGGTCCAATATGTTTTCACCTCTGGTAGGGGAGTTTACCAGCTGATCCAGGGCATTTGAGTTGATAAATTCCAGGAAGTGCTGGACCTGGGAGTTTATAATTGAGTAGTTTTCCCAGCTAATAGTAAGGTAATTGAAATCACCCAATATCAGGGTGTTCAGTAGGACCTTCATGTTTTCCAGTGTCTCTAGAAAGGCGGAGTGGTGGTCCTGGGTCATGGAGGGTGATCTGTAGCAGGCCACAATTTGCATTGCAGATTTGCCCGATGTTAGTTGTACATGGATGATCTTAGAGGTATCATGCTGCGCCACTAACCTGGAGGTGTAGGTATCCTTGATGAATATGGATACACCCCTTCCTTTTGTGTTTCAGTCCATGATCTGTGGCCGAAATGTGTGGTATGACTTGTAGCCCAGTAGTGCTGGGGTGCTCTGTGGAGCCATGAACCAGGTTTCAGTTACTGCACAGATGTCGACGTTCTCCATACTAAGGAGTGCTTTGAGTGTGTGCATTTTGAGATTTAAACTCCTGATGTTGAGTAGCATAACCCTCATTTTTTTATTGGTGCTGTTTACGGAGGTGGGTTTAACTTTTGAGCCTTGCCTAAAAAAGGCACTATGGGGGCAGCAAGAGTCTTGACCAGTATTCGAAAGCCTAGGGGTGACAAGTGCAAGCCATCTGTTGTGAAGCAACGAGGCTTGTCAAGCATGTCGTCCCAGGCTGACAGACAGTGGATTCTTTTTGAATGACACTAGAAGCTTAGCCAATTGTTGAAACTGATAATTTCTTCTTTATACTGCGGTATCATTCTAGGTGAGGGCAGGATGCTACTCAGGGTCAGGGTCATACCCGCCTGGGCTACATGATCAGAGAGTTCTTCCATGTCTCTTTTCATGAAGTTCAGGGAGGTACGTCTCAGGTCATTCACACCAACATGAATAATGACAGAGTCATATTTGTACTTGTTCTGGCGTGACCTGAGTGCTTGTGTTATGTGGCAGATTCTGGCTCCCGACAGGCAGCTAACAGTAACCTTCTCCTTGTCCAGCCTAGTGAGTGGGACATCAGTGTGCCTGACTATAGAGTCACCTATTACTAGTGTGTTAGGTATGTTATTTCGCCTTAAGGGCTGTGGTTGTGCAGCACAATGATTTTGTGTTTTATGTGTTGTCTGGTTTGTGACAGGAGGTGCAGGTTTTTTGGGTGTCTACTTTGGAGGTCTCTGATGCTTTTGCAGGTTTTTATTTAGAGTCTCCGAGTATGATTTTGTGTATTTCTGTATATTTTTTGCCATTGCTGGTTTAGTATGTCTATGTGAGGCTGGAGGTGTGGTGCAAGTGTTCCAGTCTGCCTGTTCTAGTCTTGGGTGGAGAGAGCTTAGCCTCCAATTTAGGTATATAATTGCATCTCTTGCATATGTTAATCTTTTGTGGTATGAGGAGAGGGTTGTCTGTGTACATGAGGCAGTTGTAACATTGCCTCAGGATACCCAGGTTCACCAGCTGGACTGGAGAGTATACATGAAATTGCCCTTTGGTCATGCCTGAATAGTAGGGTGAGCTGCTTAGTCACTTGGTTGGTGATGGGTGAATAATGAGCCTTGCCTTGCTGGGCAATCAAGTGTCAGGGTATATTAGTGCTTGCTATTAGGTCTGAGCAAGTGCTGGACTGCAGGATACTTTTTAAGTGCTTAGGTTGAGAGTTAGACTACTTTAAAGGGAAAAACTGAAGAGGAGACTTGGTGTAGCCGGGAATAATTTAGCCCTAGCTAACTGGCACTGCCCAGATGTGCAAACCCGTGCAAATGCAGTTTTTACAGCAGGGAAATGAAAGAGATCGAAATTAGCCCAAAATGGCCTATAAACTACGAACTTCTGGGCTGGAACCACTCATCGAAGGGACAAATGGCTGCTCAAAGCTTCCTCTCTCACAGGTGAACAGAGAAACCTCCTTCTATCCAAGTAAGGTATGGGCAACTCAGAAACTTGTAACACAGCCCTGAATTCAGTACTAGCTTGAAAACTGGACTATACTAGCTTAGAAAGGTGGGAAACAAGGAATTATGTTAAGTTGTCAATCTCGCCTTCATTCTTGCTTGATGGGTTCGGAGCCGATCCCTCGGCTCCGACTCGGCACTTGCTTTAGCTCGAGAACTCCTTTTACCAGCTCGAGGCAGCCCCATATCCCATGATGCAAGGCAGTAAGTACCCAGATCTCGTTTGCCGCTTCGCTTGGGAGGTCTTCTCTTTACCAGCTCCTGGTAAGTATTTCACATTTGTGACTTTTAAGCCCCTTTTAGTTAAAAACTTTTGGTTTTTGATAGTTTAATTTTAAATTTAACTTTTTCTGACAGAAATCCCTGTCTCTTTTAATTTTTTTAGTCAGTTAATTCCCTGTCCCATCCCCCCCCTGTTAGGGTGTGTGTGTTGGTATTTTTTTACTAAGTACCTTTTTGGTATTAGTTTTAATTTAATTGGACTGGTGTGTGTGTGTTTTGTTAGACACCATGTCTAAAGAGAGGGTTTCAGGTTTTAAGAAGTGTGACTCGTGCTGTCAGAAGATGTCTCTGACAGACGGTCACACTTCTTGCCTGTACTGTTTAGGCCCTCTTCACCTGCAGGACTCCTGTGCTATTTGTCACTCCTTCAGCCAGAGAGTCCTGCAGGAGAGAAGGAATAAGTTGATTCTCAGGGGTCTTCTTAAGCCGGAGGGCTCTCCGGCTAAGTCGGCCCCACAAAAATCAACTAAACCCGCCAAGAGCCAGGCTTCTGTTTCTAAGCCTGCGGCCTCGGCTCCGACTCGTAGAGTCGAGATCGCTCCGGCTGGAGCCGATTCTGATCCACTAAGCTTCGGCTCCGATGGCTATCGGTGCCGAATCTGCTGACCACTGTGGGGTCGGTTCCAACCGGCTCCTACACCCACGCGGTATCGGTATCGTGTCGGCTCCGATCGGCTCCGGCACCCATGTGGCACAGGCATCGTGTCGGCTCCGATCGGCTCCGACACCGTTACTTTGGTGGCTGTATCGGCTCCGGCTGGAGCCGATACATCGAGACGTTCTGTCGGCTCCGAGAAGTCGGTGCCGACAGGATCTGTAGTATCGGCTCCGATGGCCCATTCCAGGAAGAGGTCGAGGTCTCCTTCCTTGGAGCCGATACTTTCGGCTTCGGCCTCGCCTCTTCTATCGGAGCGGAGCCATCGGAGCCGATCTTCAAGGTCATCCAGGTTGTCAGATCATGACCTCGAGAGAGTGGTCAGTAGATTGCTCAAGTCACAGGTACTGGCCCAAATGCTACACAGTCCGTCTCAGCAGGCGACTGTTGGTCCACACCCGTTACAGTTCCTCCTTCAACTCTACCCCAGAGCTTGGAGTTGGAGTCTTCGGGTTTGGTTACTGCTACGGCTGGAGGACGGATACCCCTTCTGTTCCTTCAGCCCCTACTCTTATCTCCTCTTCCTTAGAGGGATTCGTGGTCGGGCTTCCATGGTCTCCTCCGAGGGTGAGTGGCATCGGACCCTTGTCCGAGCCCGCTCTTCCCTTGGAGCCTCGGCCTTGGTGAGCTCGGCTCCGACATCTGCCTCGGAGACTTCCCTTCGGTGGCCCCTGGAGTTCCTAGCTCTTGGGCGGGGCCTCTCGGATCTGCCTGGGAGGGAGCATTCGAGGTGATGAAGAGTGTACTGGCCACTAGTATCAGTCAGCAGTCTCTTCCCGTAGCTCCTCCCTCTATTGTACCTGTTGACATCTCTGCCACTACTCTTGCTACAGGACCCAGAGATCCTCCGCCTCAGGTTTCCCCATTGGGAATTTCCCCTCTTCCGAGGATTCTCCTGATGTTTCGGGAGATCCTCCTAGGAAGAGGACTTGTAAGAGGAAGCATGTAGACTCCCGAGTCTGTCACTTGGATACTGACTTTGATGAGTCAGAGGGATCCCTAGATCCCCTCTGAGGATGTCTCCTTCTCAGACATCCTAGAACTCCTGAAACAGAGCGGAAACTGGCCCACCAACAATCCCTCTGAGGATGAGTCAGTATACCTAGAGGCGTTTGGATCTCGGCCCTCCACCTCCTGGGTGTCTCCGCCTTTCGACCCCTTGATGCAGGTTATTGCTCGAAAGGCGTGGACAGCTCCTGACTCTGTAGAGCCAGTCCCTAGGAGGCCTTCTAAATTTATAACTGCCCCTAGTGACAAATTATTCCTTACCAAGGGTGTCCCCGCTGATGCCATGGTGGTGGCTGCGGCCACCAAAAAGGAACTTGCAGATCCTTCTGTGCCCGTCCATCCTCCTAATAAGGACTCTAGGACCATGGATAGGTACGGCAAGCGGATGTTTTCCTCAGCGACCTTTGCTATGCGTTCGCTGAATTATCTTTGTCACTTCACCAGACTCCAGAGAGATATCCTCAAGGAGCTGGGAGAAGTAGTTCAGGATCCTACAGCTGCAGGGGCCCAAGAAAAGATTGCCTCACAGCTAGGAACCCTCAATTCCATTGCTAACTCCTCCATGCGGCTAATATCTTATGCTGCTGATGGAGCGAGTAGAGCTGCAGGCACAGGTGTGGCTCTTAGACGCCAAGCCTGGATGCGGCTATGTGATTTTGCGGATCCCTTTAAGGCGTCCTTCACAAATTCTCCCTTTGATGGGTCAGCTTTGTTTGGCCCTCAGGTGAAGGAAACCTTGACCAGGTGTGAGCAGGACGGCAAGACTCTTTCTGCTGTTGGAGTCCGTTTTCCACCCTTCTAGGCCTTATCCCAAAGGACAGAAGGGTGGGAAGATGTGGTTCCGTAAATCCCAAGGAGTCACGCGGATTCACGTGGTCAGTTTACCCCTAGAGGCAGAGGGGTAACAACAACAGACGCTCTAGAGGCAGAGGGGTCCAAGAACCAGGGCAACAGGGAGTCTCTTCCTGAGCAGCCCTTTCAGCATCCCTGAGGTGTTGCCCGGCTGTCCCTCCTTGGAGGCAGTCGGGAAGACTATCACTGTACCCAGAAGCCTGGCATTCCCTCACTCAAGACAGATGGGTACAGTCGATCATATCCAAGGGTTACATAATTCCTTTCGAGGAAAGTCCTTTCCCTCAAGTTCCCTTCCAGATGTACCACCGGTCTAAGGGACATTGCAGAGTTAGAAATCGCAAAACTACTGCAAAAGAGCCATTCAGCCAGTTACACTAGACCATTCAGAGCCGGAATCTACTCAAGGTTCTTTTGGTCCCCAAAAGACGGAGACTGGAGACCAATATTGGATCTCAGCAGACTCAACAAGTCTGTCAGGAAGACAAGATTCCAAATGGTCACTCTTCAGTCAATTCTGCCCTTCTTACAGAAGGACAACTGGATGTGCTCAATAGATCTTCAGGATGCGTACTATCACATCAAAATTCACAGACGCTCCAGGAGATTTCTCCGCTTTCGGCTGGGGTCCAGTCATTTCCAGTACAGAGCCCTGCCCTTTGGTCTCACCACAGCCCCCAGAGTGTTCACCAAATGCATGGCAGTGGTCACGGCTCACCTGAGACGTCAAGGATTCCAGGTGTTTCCGTATCTCGACGACTGGCTCCTGTCAGCCACCACCAGGCATCAGCTTATACAAGCCAGGGATTACACAATAGACCTTTGTTCTCATTTAGGCATCTCGATCAACTTCGAAAAGTCATCCTTATGGCCCTGCCACTCTATTACCTTCATAGGCAAACTTAGACACTGTTCGGATGTCAGCTACCCTTACAGAACAAAGAGTTTCAGACATTCAGACTCATGTCAGGATCATTCTGGCCAGCAAGAAAGTACAGGCCAGAATGGTTCTAAAGGTATTAGGTCTCATGGCTGCGGCCATTACTCTTCTTCCCTGGCTCGATTCTACATGCGCCTCCTTCAGTGGATGCTGTTCACTCAGTGGTCATACCAGCAACTCCTATCGTCACCAGATTCTGGTGACACAGACATGCAAAGAACATCTTGCTTGGTGGATCACATCGTCTCAGGTTCACCAAGGCAGGTGCTTTGTACCCCGTCCCCGATAGCCACTGTCACCACGGATGCCTCCCTGATCGGGTGGGGGTCATTATCAGGGCAGGATGGTTCATGGGACGTGGCAACCGTTCGAAAGTACCATCTGCACATAAATGTCCTGGAGATGAGAGCAGTGCTTTTGACGTTGCAAGCCCTCAACGACTTTCTTCCCGTAGGGACAATTGCAGTCCACACAGACAACATGTCTGTAGTGTGGTATATCAACAAACAGGGCGGAACCAAGTCCTACCCCTTGTGTCGAGAAGCGCTCAGACTATGGCAATGGGCGATCTCCTCTCATCGGTTTCTGGTAGCAACGCATATCCCTGGGAAAACCAACATTCTAGCGGACAGATTGAGCAGAGCTATTCTCATGCCTCACGAGTGGTCTCTCAAACAATCCGTAGCGGAAGAGATTTTTCTGGAATGGGGTCGCCCATGTTGCGATCTTTTTGCTACTCCCCAAAACAGCAAATGTCCAGACTTCTTCAGCCTCTTCCCTCTATCAGGCCATCCCCAGAGACGCTCTGACCCAGGATTGGCCCCAGGGACTTCTTTATGCCTTCCTCCATTTCCTCTGATCCCTCAGGTGATCCAGAAAGCTACCGTTTTGAGAGCCAAATTGATTCTCATTGCCCCTTACTGGCCTCGACAAGTTTGGTTCCCGTTCCTCCATCATCATCTGTTGGTGCAGCCGTGGCATCTGGACCCAGTGCCAGATCTACTGATTCACCAATCCGGTCAGCTGCACCGGTCAATCCCCTCTCTCAACCTCACAGCATGGTTGCTCCACTTGCTTCACTAGCCAGGCTACCTTTGACCTCTAACCCTGTTAGAGATATCATAGTAACTTCACTAAAATCCTCTACCAGGAGGATTTACACGAGCAAATGGAAACGTTTCTCTTATTGGGCTAAGGCCCAAAATATTGATCCTTTTACTGCCCCTGTTCAGGCAGTTCTAGACTTCTTAGCAGAGATTTTTCATGCAGGCTCCTCTTCTTCCACAGTCAGAGTTCAATTGGCTGCTATTTCTAATTTTCATGTTGGGATAGCAGATCATAATATTATGTCCCATAGGCTCTGCAGGGCCTTCTTGAAAGGAATTTTCCTACTAAAGCCTCCAATCAGGAATCCTCCTCCTCAGTGGGATCTAAATTTAGTGCTGACATCCTTGATACTTCCCCCCTTCGAGCCAGCTGTTTCTTGTTCCCTGAAATATCTTTCTTGGAAAACTTTATTCCTAGTGGCTATTACATCTGCCAGGAGGGTGTCTGAACTTCATGCTCTTTCGGTTCGACCCCCCTATTTGGTTTTTCACAAAGACAGAGTATCTTTGAGAACTAATCCATCGTTTTTACCTAAGGTCGCTTCAAAAAACAATCTGAATCAATCCATTGATCTCCCTGTATTTTTTCCTAACTATTCAGATAGAGCTGAACAAAAGCTACATTGTCTTGACGTCCACCGTCAGCTTAGATATTATTTGGACAGAACAAAAAAATTTAGGAAATCTGATCAACTTTTGTTTCCTATGCGGATAATAAAAAAGGCCTTCCTGTTTCTAAAGTGACTTTATCCAGATGGCTTTCTTCGGTCATCACTGAAATTTATACGATCAGGGGAAAACAGCTGTGCTCAAAACCTAAAGCACATTCAACTAGGAGTTTAGCTACTTCTGCAGCTTTTCAAGCTAGACTGCCTTTGGACACTATTTGTGCAGCGGCCACTTGGGCCACTCCTCACACTTTTGTTTCCCATTACAAATTGGACTTGGCCTCCAGGGACAGAGCCAGTTTTGGCTCTACAGTCCTCAAGAGTTTGTTCCATTGAGCCACCCAGGATAGAGGTGCTAGGGACGCGGTCCCATCAAGCAAGAATGAAGGCGAGATTGACAACTTAACATTAAGAAGTTATGTTCCTACCATAACGTTCCATGTTAGTTGTCTTCTCGCCTTCTTTCTTGCGACCCTCCCTCCTTCCCCCTGGCCTGGACAGACCTTGTACAAGAAACTATTATGCTAAAGACCTTTCTAACCTGGTCCTTTTCCATCTGTAAGTTTCTGCTTCCTTTGGGAAGTATTTTATGCTTGGTGTTATTGCCCTTTGTCAACAAACGAGATCTGGGTACTTACTGCCTTGCATCATGGGATATGGGGCTGCCTCGAGCTGGTAAAAGGAGTTCTCGAGCTAAAGCAAGTGCCGAGTCGGAGCCGAGGGATCGGCTCCGAACCCATCAAGCAAGAAAGAAGGCGAGAGAAGACAACTAACATGGAACGTTATGGTAGGAACATAACTTCTTATTTTTTTTAAACGATAAGGCAAAAACAGTAAAAAATACACTTAAAACAGCTTTAAATGACTACAAACAGTAAAAATACACTTAAAACAGCTTTAGATGACTACAAGCAACCAGAAAATGCTTTTAAACAAATTACCCAATTAACCAGTAAAAAAATCTCAAAACTGAGCCCTGTTCCTGTAGTCTTCAATCAGACAAGTTCTAACTGCATACTCCTGCCACTGGAGTGTAGGGGAACCTTCTCCAACAAAGAAGGCCTGGATTAGTGCTCAAGTTATACAAACAAAGCTAGATTCAGCAGGCCTGAATCTAGTTTATGCGATGGCAAACAAGGCACACCAATTTCAATAAGAAACAGTTCAAATATGCAGGCAGTATAAGCCTCTAACCAGAAATTCCCAGCTCAGAAGGGCAGAGTCCAGCCTCTCCTCCCACAAGAGTGCAGACCACAAACCTTCTTAATGTAAAATGACTGGCCTGAAGCCCAAGTGCTTAAACCAGAACTAACACACTTTTAGAATAACAGACACTGAGCTGTCAATCAGCAGTTCCCAACTTAGAAGGATGTACGCTACCTGTCCTGCCACAAGAGTGCAGACCACAAACCTTTTTAATGTAAAACAACTGGTCTGAAGCCCAAGTGCTTAAACCAAAAGGCTTAGAATGATAGTTACACCAAGCAGTAATAAATACAAATGAGTACTTTTAAGATGACGCAAAAGCAAAATAAAGTAATAAAGTAGGAAGAAGCAGAAATACAGTGAAAGCAGATGAATAAAGTGCAATTTTTTTGAGTGAGCAAATGAGATGGGCCCAGGAGGAGTATCCAAATACACATTTACAAGAGGGGTGGGCAGTTTGAAAGCCACCAAGATTAACACCAAAACAAAAGCAGGGAGGGTGGGTGAGGAACTAACTGAAAAAACAGAGCCACAACTTCCTGCTAGATAGTATCCAATGCAACACAAATAAATCAATTTAAATGCTGTATTATTTGAAAAAAGTGCAGATAAAGATTTACTCTTCTGCCTGGTGTACATTGAATAACCCTTTTCTAGAAATAGTCTGCTGTCTTCAATTTTTAATACTTTTCTTCTCTGCCACAGTTTTGTCAAGATCAACTCTTTCTGCTGGTGTGATTTCATCTTTACTAATATAGGTCTTGACTGCTTTCTCATAGCCAGTTTTGGAGCATACACTCAGTGTGCCTTTTCAGTTAACAAATATTGCTGTGGAAAACCAGTCCAGCTGCTTATTTGTGTTTTTCTAAAATGACTCCTGCCTGTTTGTTCCAGTTTCTCTGGTGCAGCATACAATGTCAGGCTTTCTATGTTCACTCTGCCTTCTAACTTCACTATTTTTTGAAGTGGCTCTTTTTAGAAACCTTTTACTCAGCTAGCCTTTTTTTCATTTCATCCTCTCATTTTTGCAGTTTTATCAGTTCATCTGACTAGCTAGTTAAAACTTCTATTTTTTGGCCTTTTAATATTTAAATTGATATATTCCTTCAATATTTCATTTATTTTAATCACGTCTGAGCACATTTGATTTTCTTTTCCTCTTAATTACTAGAAGCCATCTCTTGTACCAAGGCTGAACCTTGAATTGCTTTTGGCTGAACAGCAACAGGCCTCTTCCCAGCCAGTGTTTTCTCTTCTCCTTTTTTGGTTGATTTTCTTTTGAGATTTCTAAATTTCTTCATTGCTGACATCTAGGTTGTGTACTTACTAGGCAGTAACTGAGTTTTACACAGAATGATAATTTCACTGGCTTCCTTTTCTATTTTTTTTTTCATACTAGAAGAGCTTAAATTAAGCTTTTGATCCATATGCAGCCATCTGGGAAGTCCCTTTGTTCTGTTCCTCTTAATATTCCTAAAATTGGTGACTTTTGTAGAAAAGGTTGTGAAATACATTTAATAAATAATGACAATAATTATAGTCTTCTTTTACTTCAGAGAATGTATATTATTTCACATTATGTTATTGTGTCAGTATATTTCAAGTTAATAGCATGAATATTTACAAATAATGCCCCAAGTATCCCTTATTATTTGTAGAATTGTCCCTGATTTGTTGAGAGTTCTTTATAGTCAAGTGAAGATTATTCCACTGCTTCACAATATCTCCATACCTGCTTGTGGATATGTGTGAGACAACAGTAGAGGATTATAGACTTATGCCATGTTAGTATGTTGGTCAATGCTGGACAACTGTGTGAACAGATTGGTGTGTGAGCAAAATGTAGGTAGGAAATGTTCACATTTATGCCAGTTTAGGTGATACAGTGAAAAGCAATGGTGTATTTTGTCATGACCTGCAGGAAATCAGGAAATGATATTGTATCCTAATTCAAGCTTATGTATTAGTGGTGGCTATAGGCTAGTGATCAAGCATACTAAGTTAATGATGGATTTCTTGGTTTTGTAGTGGGGAGAAAGAATGTCCTGACCATGTACAGACATTCTCTATGGGATGCAGAAATGCTTTGCATATCATGGTCAGCAAATCTGCGTGAGGATTGGTCACATGCTGGGAGGTTGTAATTCAGAAATGCAAGTAGAACAATTGTGGTAGGCCATGACATACTGTGGCCAGCATACTTTGAAATGAGGGTATAATGACATGAAATGAGCAATATCATTAAAATGAAGTTAATGGTGAATGCAAATGAGGGTAAACAATATAACAGTGTGATTCAGAGATGTATAGATTTTGTGTAATGAGATGCAACTGCCAGAGTTGCTGGCAACTGTAAAATCCTGGAGTTATAGGACAGTGACCAGGAAAACATAGACGGAGTAGCAGCTGCATTTAGATACATATATACTAGTGGCTGTTCTCACAGCTGATAGACAATGAGGTGCTTGTCACTGTTTGTGTAGTGCTGCTGAGTCATCCATCTGTGCATATTGCACCATGCCCTCCATGACACAGACATAGTGGACTGCTACTGCATAGATAAAGGTACCATGCAGGAGCTGCCTGAAATGTGCTGTCATCATTTGCATGCTCCTGTAATGCATGGAGCATCCATCATATGACCACAAAGGTATGGGTGGTTCTGAGAATTTTAGCTACTGTGATACTCTAGTCAACACTCAGGGAACAAGGTGGGTGTATCCCAGGTACTTGCTGCAGGGATACTGTACCATTTTCTCAACACCATTCAACAACATGTGGAGGAGCATATATAGGCCCCACATAGCAGAGTGGAGAAAATCAAAACTACAAGGGAATTTTATGACACAGTCAAATTCTCTGAGGTACTAGGAGTCAATGACTGTGCTCACATTGTCACAGCCCCACCTTGGAACAGGGGTATTGATATATCAACTATAAGGTAATCTCTTCCATCAACTGTCAAGTGGCATGCAGTGTACAGGGTATAATATACGAAGTGAAAACAGGCCACCCAGGCAGCACCCATAACTCCCACATCAGGCACATGCAACATCAGCAATTTGTGCATGGTGACTTCACATAGGGCCATCTTACAGGCAATGTCAGATATGTAGACAGTAACCTGGCATTTGTCCATCCTGTATCTATGATAGTAAGGGAAATCATTTTATGTTGCACAACTTATAAGGGAAGGTATGTCATCTAAGTTCAAGGATGTCATTATTCCACTTTACTTGGCCCTCATTTCATAGCCAACTTTGGCATGTACATGAACAGGCATATTCAGCAACACAGAGGTTCCACACAAAAGGAATACAAAGCATACAACAATACATCCTGTGTGGACTGCCCCAAAGCCCTATTCTTGTACATTCCTGTAAGCCCTGTCTGTGTCTTCTACAGACTGTTGAGAGGTGATCTATGCCTGGCCTACAAAGCATCCTCTGATCCTGCTCTGATGAATCTGTTGCACATCCTCAAAACAAATAGCATCGGAAGGGCCTCAACTAGGGACCTAAACCTCATCTGGAACATAAATAGAACATGCTGGAGGGACAGGTGGATGGCAGAGTTCTCCCCTAACCCAGTTCAAGCATAACTTGGACCAGATGATGGGGAGTAGAGCCATATTATTGTCAAATGTGTGTTAAGACTGATTAAGGCCCCTTTCTTCTGTCTGTATGACTCTGGTGGTGCCCTACAGTATGTCCCCAGTGGTGGATCCAGGAATTTGCAGAAGGGGAGGCACAGTCTGTAAAAAGACAATCACAGGAGTCTGTGGAAAGAAGACCAATGGTGTGAGGATGTAGGAAAAGAAGACCAGTGGCTGCTCTGACAGCAGGGGTGAGAAGGCAGCAGTACAGATTCAGTTGCACATAACAGTGATGAAGCTTTAGTGGTGGAAGTAGGTAATTCCTGTCAAGTATACAGCAAATTTGCATACAGTGCAAGCTGTTTTAATGTAAGCATGTGAGGGTTATATGCCAAGTCACAGTCGCTTTCCATACTAGCATAAATTGCTTACATGTTATGATAACCTACAAAATAGTCACACTGATGATGGCATGACCACAGCAAATATAAGAAATCTGTAAAAGTAATTATCTATACAAACTTTAAGGAAATGAACATTATTAATTTTTTAAACAAAAACATCTTGAATTGAATTATCACTTGTGACATAAACAATCATACATTTATATACATGAAAACAAACCATATTGACATATTTTCAGTTGCAACCATTATACATCACATATAATCTTCTGTACAGTCATTGTCAGTCAACATTACATAGCTCATTTAATGCCTGCCTTCCCTTAAACCTCATTCCTCCTACAAAATATTATGTATGTACTGTATCCACAATTCCCATTTTCTCTATGTAATTTGCTCCTACCCTTTTCTAAAGATCCCACTTCCAATTTCTTTATTACTGCTACTGTATTCACTAGGTGACTCTATCGTCAGGCACACTGACGTCCCGCTCACCATGCTGAACAAGGAGAAGGTCACGGTGAGCAGCCTGTCTGGCGCTAGGATCCGCCACATAACACAAGCACTCAGGTCACTCCAAGGCAAGTACAAATATGACTCACTCATTGTCCATGCTGGTGTGAATGACCTGAGACGTACCTCCCTGGACTACATGAAAAGAGACATAGAGGAGCTCTCTGCGCATGTAGCCCAGGCTGGTATGACCCTGACCTTGAGTAGCATCTTACCCTCACCAAGAATGATGCCACAATATGAAGACAAGATGATCAATTTCAACAATTGGCTTAAGTATTGGTGTCATTCAAAGGGGATCCAATGCCTGTCAGCTTGGGATGATATGCACGACAAGCCACGATGCTTTGCTAGGGACGGCTTGCACCTGTCACCCCTGGGCTTTCGGATATTGGCAAAGGCTCCTGCTACCCCCATAGTGCCTTTTTTAGGCAAGGCTCAAAAGACAAACCCACCTCCATAGGTATCACAAGGGATAAGAAACTAAGAGTGATGCTACTCAACGCTAGAAGTCTAAACCTCAAGATGCACTTTTCGAAACTCTCCTTAGCATGGAGAACATCGATATCTGTGCAGTAACAGAAACCTGGTTCAGGACTCCCAAGAGCACCCCAGCACTACCAGGTTATACCTCATACCATGCTTTTCGGCCGCAAAACTTGGACCGAACCACAAAAGGAGGGGGAGTATCGATATTCATCAAAGATACCCACACCTCTAGGTTGGTGGCAAAGCACGAAGCATCAGAGACTATCCATGTGCAACTAACAGTGGGTAAAACTGCCTTCCAGTTTATAGCCTGCTACAGACCACCCTCCCAAACCCAGGAACCCCACTCGGCCTTCCTGAGAACACTGGAAAATATGAAGGTCTCTCCGAACACCATTATATTGGGCGACTTCAACTACCCAAACATAGATTGGGAGCATTACTCTAGCTCCAACACCCTTGCCCAAAGGTTCCTAGAATTCATAAACTCAAATGCTATGGAACAACTTGTTACCACTCCCACAAGAGGGAAAACATACTGGACCTGATCATCACCAACATGGGGACTCTATGCTCCAGACCAGAAGTGTATCCCTCACTGGTAAGATCAGACCATAAACTGATCTCACTGGATATTCACATCCCGACCCCACCCCTGCCCAGAAAACCACAGTGAAAAACTTCTCTAAAGCAAATTTCACACTCCTCAAAACCGAGGTGGAATCCTTCAAAGCCCCGGCCTGTGGAAAATACGCCCAGACCGCAGAATCCTTTATAAATGCATTCTATGAACACCTTCAGGAATGCATGGATCATGCAATCCCAAATAAAACCAAGACCCAATCCTCCAAAGGCAGGCGACCTGTCTGGTGGACCCCAGCCATAAACAAACTATACAATAGAAGGAGGAAGCTACTACATGATAGAGCAAAATCCCAAAAGGGAAGGCATCTCTGATCAGTATTAGCAAAAACTAAGGGCACTCATAAAAGCGTCAAAGGCCAGCTTGAGAGAAAAATTGCACAGGACACTAAAGATAATCACAAGGCTTTCTTTAGTTATGTTAGGAACCTGGGTGGGAATTCCCAGATATGCTCAGAATTAGTCCAAAATGACAAAAAATACACTGATCCCACAGACATTGCCAACATCCTAGCTGACAGGTTCAGCGCAAACTTCTCCCCTCCCACCAAAAGGGCAAATATCTATCCCAGCAGAGTGCTGCCCCCCCCGACATCTCAGATGCTCAGGTGGGAGCCGCCCTGTCCAAAGCAAAAAACACAGCATCAATGGGACCAGACGGTGTCCCAGGCTGCGTCCTACATGAACTCCAAGAAGAGCTAAACCCAAACATAAAACTAATGTTCAATCTCAGCCTTACTACAGGATATGTACCTAAAGAGTGGCGTACAGCAACAGTGGTCCCTCTCCACAAAGGTGGTGCCTCAACGGACCCTGGAAACTATCGCCCTATAAGCCTGACTAGCTTGGTCTGCAAAGCTATGGAAAGGATCATCATGGACCTCATAAATAAAGATATTGGGGACCTACAGACACTGGATCCTACGCAGTTTGGCTTTGTTAAGGGCAGATCCTGCCTCTTAAACCTGGATGACTTCTTTGAAACAGTCACCAAGGCCATTGACGAAGGGAAGGTGGTCCACACAGCCTATCTGGACCTCGCAAAAGCCTTCGATACAATACCCCACTCAGGCATTATAGATAAGCCCACCAGCTTAAATATAAACCCCTATGTCACTAGATGGGTTGCAAACTGGCTCAAGGACAGAACCCACATGGTTAGAATTGCTGGAGCCATGTCAGACTCCAAACCAGTTACAAGTGGCGTCCCACAAGGCTCAGTCCTGGGACCTCTCTTGTTTGGTATATATTTCTCGGAGGTACAGGCCAACACGGAAGGACTGTGGCTGACCAAGTTCGCAGATGACTGCAAACTGGGTGCCATAATCGACTCTCCAGCCGACACAAGCATCTTCCAAAAGGGCCTCATAGAAACAGACAACTGGTGCCAGAGCCATGGCCTCAAGCTAAACGTCAAAAAGTGTATAGTCATCCCCTTTGGCAAAAACAAAGTGCCCACAAATTACCACATAGGTGGTAATCCATTAAGTACTGAAAAAGTCATTAGGGACCTGGGGACCCAAGTTGATAGCAATCTCTCATTTGACAACCACGTGGCCAAAGTGGTTAGAAAAACATTTTATATAGCCCACCTAATCATGAAGGGATTCACATCTAGATTAGGGGAGGTCATCGTGCCTCTTTACTCATCCCTCATCAGGCCCATAATCGAGTACAATGCCCCTCTTGGGATGTACCTTACCAAACACCTGCAGCAACTGGAAAGACCCCAAAAGTACCTCACCAAGCGGATCAAAGGGCTCAAACAGATGCCATATGCTGCCCTGTTAAAGAAACTCCAGCTCTACTCAGTGGCATACCGCCTGCTCAGAGGTGACCTGTGCCTGACGTATAAGGCCATGTCCAACCCGGAATTAAGGGACATGCTGCACCTCAAAAAATCCAAATCCCATCGAGCTACACGCTTGAGAGACTTGAACCTCAGCACTGAAATAAATAGGACATGCTGGAAGGACAGATTCATAACCCAGAGGCTCCCTTCACTATGGAATAAAATCCCAGTCCAGGTTAGGCAGAGTCCCTCATTGACTCTCTTCAAGAGGAATCTTGATGAGTGGATGGGAGATCATAGGTTTACCCCGGGTATTACTTCTGTGTCACTGTTAGACAGAGGCACAGTATACTAACCTCGAAAAAGGGCATAGCAAAATTAATTTAAAATGGGTGGCGAAAGCCAAACATACTCTGGCTAGGCTTATAAATGCCCTAGGGCAGATAGCCTAGTATGAACCTATGAACCTATGAACTACTTCTAGTACAGCAGATTTAGATTTTGATTTCTATTTTCTAGTTATTTTGTTTTTTGTTAGCCACCAGAATTAAACTCAGCAAGGCCTTACTATGTCTAGGCAATTACAATTGTGTATCATAGCTCAAAAATTATTTCCATAATTAAATTAATTTGCTCAGCCAGTATTTCTGACAGAGTATTCTGAAGGGAATTTTAAAAGTTTGACAACTCATTACACTCCTAAAAAATATGTTCCCAAGTATCTTTTTCTTCCCCATCACAAATCCAACATTTGGAGTCTATCCAAGGAAAAATTCTTTGTAGTCTAATCAAGGTATGAAAATGCAAACACTTCCAAAGATCATAAATGTTCTAGACTTTGTTATATATTTGGGAGGCACACACATATATCATCTCATTGATTCTTTGTGAATTGCTTATCCAGTCTCGCTCTTCCCAATCATTTCTAACTCCTCTGATTGATTCCTTATAGTTATCATGCAATATCTTATATGGCATACTAATTATCCCTTTTTTAATAGCTGCTTCTGTTCTAGATTCTACTAAAAATTCTACCACCACTGGTCTTTCACTTATGATCCCCCTATTCCTTTCTGTTTTCCTATACTCTGATATCAGTCCTCGATAGGGAAGGCAATCTCTAGCCTGCACTCCAAATGAATACTTGGCCTCTTCCCATTCTACCTTTTCTTCTGTAAATATTTGCTCCCAATACCTTGGATCCTTTGCCAGTTTTCTCCAGTAAATTCCAAGCCCCCTCTTGCCTGTTCTCTGTATCCGTAATTGCAGTCATCCCTATCATCATAATCTCCTTTCTTAATTCCTGTGTTGACTTAGTTCTTAAAATATTGTCTTCTACTTTATTAATGTAATATTTTTGTATGGTTATTGTTATTCTTAAGGATCTGCATCCAAAATGCTAGTCTCTCCTTATTTCTTGAGCTTCCCCCCATTTCATCACTGTCCCTTTCCACTTTGAATTATAGCGTTCTGCTTGTGCTATGTATAGGAACCTTAACTGCGAAGCTCTGAAACACCCCATTCAAATCATGTAACCGGAAACCACCTTGTTCTATTGGAAGGATCAGCTCAGCTCTTTATTAATTGCTATCCACAACTTCTTCTCTGGTTGATAATAATATTCCTGATCTGTCTATGCAACCAAAGCTGCTAAACATTTACACTGCTTGTATCTTGCCATCCATATCTATAAAACAGAGCTTCCAATTTCTCAAGTTTTTGTGTTATCTTTTATTTAGCCTCTTCCCATATATCCTTAGCAGCCATAATGGAATCCTTTTTAATCCATACTCCTAAGTACATGATTTTATCATGTCCCCATAAATATGGGTATTGCTGAACCAATTTGTGTGTGGGCACATTGTTTTCAGCTATTGCCTTTGTTTTATCTTCTGGTTCAATTCTCAGCTGGGGTGCCTTCTGTGCGAAGTCTGCATGTCCACCCTGTGGTCGCGTGAGTTTCCTCCGGGTGCTCCGGTTTCCTCCCACATCCCAAAGACATGCTGTAGGTGGATTGGACACTCTAAATTGGTGATGGGTATGAGTGTGTGCGTGTGTGCCTTCTGTGGAAGGTTGGGCACCGGGCTGGCAACTCGACACCATAAAAATTCTACTACCAAAAATGAGCGGCTATATGATCTACTGTGGCGACCCCTAACTGCGAAAAGCTGAAAGAAGAAGGAGAAGACTTTAGTATGCCAAAAATACTTAAAACTATCTCAGATTGTTCTACCACACAGAAATTTCTTTTTTCTAGTTGTATCAGGTACAAAATAATATCATCTGCAAATAAAGCCAACTTTTCCTGATTATCATACCAATTATATTCTTGAATTTCTGAGTCCCTTATTTTCTTTGTGAATGGCTTAAATATAACACAAATAACAAAGAGGAAAGAGGACACCCCTGCCTGGTTCCTCTTTTCAAACAGAACTTATCAGAGAGGAACCCACATACGCATTTTAGTTTTCACCTCCAGTCTCTCACATAGCCTCCTAATTAACCTTATTATTTTGACAGAGAATCCAAATGTTTCCATCGCCCTACTCATAAAATCCCAGCTTACTCTGTCAAATGCTTTCTGTACATAAAGGCTCACCAACAACAGTGGTATTTTCTTACATTCTGGTTCCCTCAGGGTCATCATTGTTCTATTAATGTTGTCAAATGTTTTCTTCCCCTCCACAAAGCCGCGTTGATCCATATCTATCTATTTTGGCATCACCTTTGCCATTTTTTTGCCATTATAGACAGAAACATTTTGCAAGCATGACTTAGAATTGAAATGGGCCTCTGTGAAGCTGGATCTGATGGGTCTTTACCATTTTTGGGTATTACAGCCATAACAGCTTTCTTTCAGGATGTTGGTGCTTCTCCTCCTTTTAAAATACTGTTAAAAACTTCCAGATTTTATCACTTTCTTCCTCCATAGCTTCCAAACTTCCATAGGAACACCATTTATTCCTGAAGACTTTCCTGTAGATTGGTTATACATCACAATTTTTCTCATTTCCTCCTATCCTAACTGTTAGTAATTGAGCC
This sequence comes from Protopterus annectens, assembly GCF_019279795.1. NCBI lineage: Eukaryota > Metazoa > Chordata > Ceratodontiformes > Protopteridae > Protopterus > Protopterus annectens. The sequence continues at coordinate 645,695,494 of NC_056725.1, forward strand.
ACATCTACCTCTAACAATGGCATATTTAATTATTCCATAAATATTTCCATTTGTACTTTTTTTTTATTTCCACATTTCTCTGCTTTACACATATTTTCATAACATTTCCAAAATATTTCTAATACCTCTATGGGCTCTCTGGTTATTTTCCTGGTTGTAGGCTCCCTAAGCTTAACAATAACCCTTTAAACTTCTGTTGCCTGAACCATTGTGCTAAAAGCTTTTTTGCTCTGAACCTACTATCAAAAAACAGTTGCTTAACAACAATCTTTCTAAGCTCATGCATATTATTGAGGTAATCCATTATTTCCTCCTTAGCACTTTGCAATTGCACCTCTTCTTGATCTTTGAGATTCCCCCATTCTGCAATACCTTAACCTTTGCCAGTCCCTCTAAATAATTTTTGTTACTTCCTAATTATATTTCTTTTTCTTTTATTTCTACCCTAGTTTTAAAATCTACTTTCATTTTATCTCACTCACTAGCTATATTGTCTGAAGATTTCTATCTCCCCTAATAAATCCCAAATAATTTCCACTACTCATTCCTTAAATTCCCCTTTGTTTAACAGATAGGTGGGGAAATGCCAGTGTCTCATTTTTTTATTTCATTAACCTGTCATTTTATTTAGTTATTATTTGCATGTGATTTGAAATAGTTATTGGATGCATATCAACATTTTCAATTAAATGCACATGTTCCTGTGTAATATAATTTCTGTCTAGCCTGGCCCTGTTTTTGTACCTTGGGGAATAATATGTAAATCCTCTCCAAGCTCCTACTACCAAATTCATATCTTTGATACTAAATATTTTCATAAATTTCTTCAAACATCTACCCTCTTTTGTTATATTTCCCTTTTAGACCCCACAGATACATCCTTATTGTTGCAAATCAAATTCTAAAGCTCACCTAAAAGTAATATTCCCTGCTGAAAGCTGATTATTTCTCTCAGAATTTTCTTAAGCTCCATTTTAGCAGTTTTAGGCGGAGTATAAATACATGCCAGTATAATCCTCCTCCCTTGTTAGTAGTTGCCATTAGCCTCTTATGACTACAGTTCTACCATTATTATCTTTTTCCATCTTCTGCCGCTATTCCAGCAACTCTAGCAAGTAATATAAGTACTCCCCTTTTCCTTTGTCTCAGATATTCCACTGAATAATTATCCTAAAATCCTTTTTTATCCATTGTACATGCTTATTAAATTCCAAATGTGTCCTCCTGAAACATAACTATTTGCACTCTACATTTAATATAGTTTAGCACTCATTCTTTTTGTATATACATATGAGACCATTCACATTTGAAGATAATATTGAAAGTGTTCTCATTGTGATAAGAAGTTATTCCCACATGTTATGTGTAACAGTTTTTTATGTCTAGTTTAAGCTTTTGTGTTACATTCATACACTAATGTTTGGTGGGTTGATTTTTCATAAAACTGTTTCTTATCATTTCCATTTGAACCTATGTCACATCTTACAAGAATTTGTTTTAAAGAAAACCCTCAAATAAAAAAACAAACAAACACACCTACAGAACACCCCATATCCTATTAACTTAATACAAACACACAAAACTATGTACATCTTCAAATAATGAAGTTTAACCCAAACTGACAGCTACACTCACAGGCTTGAACTGACCTATAATGAAAGTTATCCATGCTAAGCAGCATGGTACAGCTTGTGCTTCTATTTACACTAAGTGCTATCTGTTTTTGTCTTATCTTTATTCCTCTCCAAAACGTAGATAACAACTTAAATGCTTTCAGAAAACATTTCATGGGATTCATTATACTCTGTGAAGGCTCCATGTAGAGCCTGCACAGAGTGTATCCAGGTGCACGGTGGTTGGCAGCGTGCAGCAGCGCACAATGCATATTAATGAGGCGCATTGTACCTAAGTTATGTTTTGCGGCTCATAACAGTATTGCAGGCCATGAAACCTTGTAAACCAACACGTGGATATTGAGACTATGTAAAGGAGAGCACGTACAGTCCACGGATTTCTGCGGAATGCCACAATGATCACATAGGCTGCACAAATCATAGCTCTCACCCTCTTAGTGCAAGAAATCTGGACAAAGTCTGGCAAAATGGGAGGAAAAGGACCAAAAACAGGGACAATTTTTAAATATTGCTCATATAAACTTAGAAAGTTGCTAAAACAGGGTTTGGGCTAGCATGCATTTTCCGAAGGATTTGAAGCCTGAGATTCAAATGTATGCCATTATTTAGTGACTTCAATCTAAAGATCATCCCATTGATTTGCCATAAAATCAAAAATATTATGAGGAACAGACCAAAAATATGATTAAAAAATCTGGATATTCTGTGAAAATCTGGACAGTTGAGAGGTATGTACAGAGCTAGTCTACATGATATACCTCTCAACCTCTTAGAGCAAGAAATCTGGAGAAAGCCATCAATAATGGTGGGGGGGGGGTAAAAGAGCCAGAAATAGGGACACATTTTTAAATATACTGCTCTTACAAACATAAAAAATGGATACACCAACAAGTTTGCAGAATGTAGCTTTGCTGCCCTGCCCCAAAATGAACAGTACACATTGTAAGTAATACTGACCATACCTCTCAACATCTTATGACAAGACATCTGGACAAAGCATGGCACAATGTGGGGACAAAGGGCCAAATATAGAGACACATTTTAAATATTGCTCTTATAAAGTTAAGAAAGTTACTAGAATAACAGAATTTATTTTAGCGTGCATTGTCTGAAGGTCATGAAGTCTGCAACTCAAAGGCATATCATTATTTAGTGACTTTAATCCTCAGATCATACTAGTAATTTGTCAGAAAAGCACAAAGTGTATGAGGAACAGGTCAAAAATAAGAGGCAAAAAGCTGGACATTCTGCAAAAACTTGGACAGTTGAGAGCCATGCTAGAGACACACTTATTAAATATTGCTCTTACATACTTAGAAAGTTAAATGAAAAAGTGTGTTTTTCAGCAGTAGCAACCAAGAACCAAAACAGACAAATCTGCTGAATGGGGTATCCGGATCCAAGAACTCTTCACCACAAATGTATGGTTTCTAAACGTTTATTAAAATACACTCTCTAAACATAAAAACTGCAGTGGTTAAGCGCTTTCATCTATCATATAGTCTTTGGAATGTAATTACATGTAATTGGAACATTTTGAAGTCTGATGATAATATTTACAAATTAATAGGGGAACAACCATCTTTTGTATACAAAACAGGGTTTAACATTAAGAATAAATTTGAGATGATCACTACACTTAAGAATGGAAATAGGGAGGGGGGCACACATAGATGTGGTAACTGTAACCAATGCCATGCAATTATGGAAGTAGCCCAGTTAAAATTGGAAAATACCGGCCAAACTGTTGTCAGTTTCCAGAATGGCAATTGTTGTACTCAGCATGTGGTATACCTGGCCAAATGTACAAAATGTTCCTGCTTCTATGTGGGAAAAACTGACAGGTGTCTAAGGAACAGGATCTGTGATCACTTTTATCGTATAAAGAAAAAAGATGAAACTAACGCTTTATACAGACATCTGCAAAATTCAAATTTGCCATACTTGAGCAGGTGAGAGGAAACCCAAGAGTGGGTAGTATTACTAAGAAATTAAATGAGAGAGAAACTAGATGGCAAATATTATTGAATTCCAAAGTACATCCTGGCATAAACGATGGTATATCTATTAAGCCCATTCTGGAGGCAAAAGTGTGATTCCTTCATGAATCATTCATTATGTTTAATGTTTATTTGTTATATAATCAAATTTTAACATGTATTGATGTATTTGTTACAGTTTTTTGAATTTGTTGAAGCAGTCATTCGCACGTATGTTTTTATTCAGCACTGTGCACTTTAAGAGGATGAGGTTAACACAAATCATTTGATTAGCTATTGCAATTGATAGATCTGTTGAAACCATTATGTTATTCAAGACGGTGTTCTGATGAAGTCTATATGATAGATGAAAGCGTTTAACCACTGCAGTTTTTATGTTTAGAGAGTGTATTTTAATAAACTTTTAGAAACCATATACTTAGAAAGTTGATAGACTGACAGGTTTTGCACTCCCATGAATTGTCAGAAGGGTATGAAGTCTGAAACTCAAATGTCTGTCAGTATTTTCTGACTTCAACTCTCAATACTTTAACAAACAATGATTTGCCAGAAAACCATAACTGCATACACAACAGAGCAAAATATGAAGCAAAATCTGGACATTCTGAAAAAAATCTGTACAGTTGAGAGGTATGGAGCCTGTACAAATAGCTGTCATTCTGTTAGTGCAACATATCTGCACAGAGGCCAACTTAATGTGAGGGGCAGTAATCAGTAATAGGGACATATATGACAAGAGATGTCACATTGGAATGTGTTTGAATGTAACACTCTCAACTTCTTAGAACAAGAAATGTGGACAAAGACTTAAAAATGTAGGACAAAGGGCCACAAATAGGGACAGATTGATAATATTCCATGTCAAAACTTATGAAGTTGATAGAATATATAGGTTGTACTTTAGCATGAACTTTATGAAGAGCATGAAGTTTGAAACTCAAATGTCAGTCATCAGTTACTGGCTGCACTCTGCAATGGCATGCCACTGATTTGCCAGGAAAACAACATGTGATGAGGAAAAGAGTACAAATATGAGACAAAAATTTGTCATTCTGCACAGATCAGGACAACTGAGTGGTATGCACCCAAATGTCTGTAATACTGAGTCACAGCAGTTCAGGGAACATTCCAGTGATATGGCAGTAAGTCACATATTCGATAAGAAAAACATCTGGACATCCTGGGAATATCTGGACAGTAGAAAGGTATGAATGTGAAGTATATGGTCTAAACAAAGGTCCTCATTAGCACTCTTCAAGAAAAATATTGATGATTGGATGAGAGAGAGGAGATTCACCCCGGGGATCACTTTTGTGGCTCTGCTTGACAGGGGCACAGGAAAATAATTTTCTTGGGTGGCAAAAGCCAGGGTACCGTTTGGCTAGGCTTATATATGCCCTAGGGCCAATAGCCTAGTACCTACCAATGAACCTATGAACACAGTACAGAACAGTGTACCTACAGTGCCGAGTATCATGACATCCCATTCCTGCCATTCTGTACTGAAGATGTGTTAATGAGCTGTAACAGGACATGAGACTGCCATGTAAAATGATCACTCAGAGAAAGTGCGTATATTGAATAGGGACTCACAGATTAATTGTAAGAATGAACACAGAGAAAGAGTACAGGTGAAACTCCTGCATGTACAGCAGAGGAGGGCATGTAAATGGAAGATGGCTGTAGCAGCAACACCAAGCACATATCTATATGGTACAGTATGGACTGTAAAGTGAAAATGTGTCTGTGACTGACACACAAGGTGACATAAAAATAGCGAGGATGTGTGTGTGAGATAAGCATCCTTACACCATCTAAATATGTTTAATAAGGGTACTTGTGTTTTTACATAACTATGTTTCTGTTGCATCATGTATAGTGAGTGATACCCATGTACTCCTAAAACTTGCCAATACAATATGTGAGTGGTGCAAGTTACAATGAATCTAGAATAAATACTCTCTCTCATTTTCATGTAACAATGATCCAGATATCAAACAGGTTGTCAGCACACATACTTCACCTCCTCAACAAACTAAGTGCACAACACAAAAACCTACATACTCAAAGGTACTCAGAAGTTTACCAAAAAAAACAGAGACCTCACAAATGTAAACCTTCTGCACACATGACAGTCCTAATGGAACACACTACACATAAAAGGAAATGTATCAGTGTCTCACTAATTAAGCTCTTGAGGCAAAGCACCTCAATACCAATGTCTTCAGCATAAGCTAATCCTTAGTAAGATGCACAAATGTCCTCCTCATCAGGTTGCACCAGGAGAAAGTCACGATCAGCTGCCTGTCAGATGCCAAGATCTGCAAAGTCATGCATGCACTCAAGTCTCTCAACAACAACCACAACCACAGGTACACTTCTCTAGTACTCCCTGTTGAAGTAAATGACATCAGACATAATTCATGAGACTATATGAAGAGATAGATATGACTGACCTCTCAGATTATGTGTCCCAGACAGCTATGTCTGTAGCCCTAAGCTGCATGCTACCTTCACCCAGGCTAATACCTCAGTACAAACAAAAGATTTATCAACTTTGACAATTGGCTTAGCATCACTCTAGGGGGATCCAGAAGTTGTCAGGCTAAGATGATATGGTCGACAGACCATGCTGTTTTGCCAGGGATGGTTTTCATCTGTCACCTCTTGCCTTTTGGTTACTGGCCAAGGTACTTGCCTCCCCATAGTGGCTTTTTTAAGCAGTGTCATAAGAACAAACTTCCTGATGTAAACATATCCTCAAAAGACAAACTCATGGTTATGATGCTTAATACTAGGAGTCTAATTCAGAAACTACACTCAGTGGAGGCACTTTTTACTTGGGAAGATGTCTATGTTTGTGCAGTCACAGGGACATGGATTAGGGCCACAGAACGTACTCTGGCTATGAAAGGCTAAAATGCCTTGCACATGTTCAGGTTGCAAAATGAATATGAAAGAAGCAAAGGAGGAGGTGTGTCCATCCTCATAAAAGACAAGTACACCTTATAGGTTCATATGTTCTTAAGTTCATAGGTTCAGGGAGGTTACTAGGCTAATGGCCCCAGGGCCTTTACAAGCCTAGCCATTTAAAAATCCATCTACCCTAATTGACCATAGTGAGATGGAAATTATTAGCAGAGCAATTCTATGATCAGCACCAACTACCTCTGTCCATGAGGGACATAGCTGCCACCCCTAGGGTGAATTTATGGTCACCCATCCAATTGTCAAGGTTGCGCTTCAATAGGATTAATGAGGAGCTTTGCTTCACATGAAATGGGAGCCTATTTCAGAGGAGAAGCAATCTCTGGGAGATATATCTGTCTCTCCAACATGTTCTGTTAATGTCACAGGCTAGGTTAAGATACCTAGAGTGAGTGAATCTTGTCCCATTTGATTTGTGGATGTGCAGCATTTCCATTAGGGCAGAGTCAGAGACTGCTCTGTAGGCCAGGCACAGGTCACCTCTCAGCAGTCTGTATAATACAGATTACAGTTACAGGACTTTCAGTCTATGTAAGTCACGTTTCTGAGGCCCTGGATTCTCTTGGTTAGAAACCTTTGTGGTCTCTACACTTGTTGCAGGTGTCTGGTGAGACACATACAGAAGGGAGCACTGTACTCATCTAGTGGTCTGATAAGGGTCGAGTACAGTGGAGTTATAAACTCCTTAGTCTTGGATGTGATGCCCTTATTTATGAGATACACAATGTAGAAGACTTTCCTTAACACTATGGACACATGATGATCAAGGTTTAGATTGCTGTCAACCTGTGTTCTCAAGTGTCACACCACTGGGTTTGAGCTTAGAGAGTTGGTATCTATATCATAATTAGCAGGGGCTACTTCTTTGCCAAAGGGATAATGAGAAATATTTACACATTAAATTTTAGTCCATGTCTTTGGCACCAATCATTTCTCTGAGACAGCCCCTTCTGTAATATGTTTACATCATTGGGGGACTCCATGGTTGCACATAGTTTGCAGTCATCTGCAAACCTGGTAAGCCAGAGGCCATCAACCTTCACCTGGACTTCAGGGAAATAGATTCCAGACAGTAGAGGGCTCAGCACAGATCCTTGTGGTACCCCACTGGTAACTGGTCTACTGATGGAGGCGGACTCCACCGAATTTGACAGTGTGCATTCTGTTGGTGAGCCAGTTGGCTATCCATCTAGTGATGTATGGGTTAATCCTCATTTTTATTTTTATTTTAATTTCTCCAAGTCTTTTGCGTTTCTGTTACCATGATGAGAATGGACCCCATTCCTCATGAAATTAGTATTGTTTCAATCTTTGATGTCAGTCAGAAGTGCTCTTCACAGCACCTGTAATGTGCCCAGTAATAACTTTTCTGCAATTCGTATGGAGTTACATGTATTGCTAGCATATCTACATATGATTATAGATTCTTTTTTATAAGACCTGTTGCTCCTACTACCGTTGGAACTGTCTGGGTATCTTTCTTCCACACTGCTGTCATTTCTGCCTGCAAATCCTGATATTTTATGACTTTGTTTCTCTCTGTACACAAGACACTGCAGTCACTGGGTGTAGCAATTTCAATGACCAATGCTACTTTTATTTATTTATTTTTATTTATTTATTTTACATTTGTTGACCGGGCTAGTCTAACTGGATACATGTCCATTTTTAGAGGCCCGGGGAGATAAGCTCCACTTGAAAAGATTATCAAAAAGATAAACATAAACATAAAATGGTTAACATATAAATACATGTACAAAAAGTAATAGCAGATTATTACATAACATTTCAATTGTTGAATACAAAAATTGTTACAGAACATTATATAAATTTGTTAGTTACTCTATTCTCAAGGAAGAAAAAAAGAAAGATATATATTTTTTTTGGATAGAGTAAGGAATAGATTTGGATTAGTCCATGAAAGTAGAGGTATTGTTTGAAGAAAAAAAAAAAAAAAACTAGGTCAGCAGTGATGATGATAGCAATGCCATTTTAGATTAGTCTGGGTTTGTACAGGGGCAGACTTTTGTCTTCTTTTCATGCATCACTATATCTGGTTTTCTCACATCTATCTTTTGAACTGTTGGCTATGGGTGATCCCATGTGATGTAGACTTCATCATTTTCTATGATGCTTTGGGGCTCACGTTTCCAGTGTTTTTCAACTACTCCAATGCCATAATGTTTACACAATCCCCAGTGCAACAGTCTTGCCACATTATTATACCTTTCAGTATACAGTCCTTCTGCCATTAGTATGTCACAACCAGCAATGATGTGTGCAATTTCCCAGCTGGGACAGTTTATCAATGATCCGTGTGTGGAGGGTTGTGTCAAAAGCCTTGGCTAAATCAAGATAGATGGTATGTATTGTTTTACCCTCATCCAGGACTTTGGTGATATTCTCAAAGAATTTCAAAATACGTTTAATAAGCAAGATCTACACTTGATGAAACTAAACTGGGTGGGGTCAAGAGCTTGAAGGTCACCTGTGTCCTTGTTGATAGGGTCCATGATGATTCTTTCCATGGCCTTGCAGATAAGGCAGGTTAGGCTTATGAGTAGATAGTTTCCTGGGTCGGTTGATGGCCCCCCCAGTGTGCAAGTGGATTACTGTTACTGTTCTGGAGGTGCAAAGAAATGCCTTGTATAAATACCTTTACAAGTGTATAGACTTAGCTGTACCAGATCGGATCAAAACTTGCTCATGAAAAAACAAGCCACTCTGGTGGACATCTTGCATAAATAGATTATACAAGAGAAAGAAACTGATGTCCAAGAATAAGAGGGAACCGTCTCAGCAGATGAACACCCTCCATAGCTTGTACCAGCAAATTATACATTTTGTAGAGTCCTGTAAAGCTAATTACAAAACTAAATTAGCATTCATAGCTAAGGATAATCACAAGGCATTCTTTAGCTATGTCTGCAATATAAAAGGGAAGGGCTAGCTTTGCACCAAATTCAGAGTGGACAGTACCACTCATACTGAAGCTGAGGACATAGCCTTCCTGTTAGCAGACAGGTTTGGCAATAATTTCACAACCGTGTCTCCACTGATCATACCCCACAGCATTCCTGTCAACATTTCTCTACATATTATCTCCAATTATACAATTCCTCCCTATTAATATTCTAAAACGTGCACACTGATTGGCCAGCCCAACCAGCGTGCCCATTGTAAATCCCATAATATACCAATGGAAAAAGGTCCGGTCGCCTGGACTTTTTTCCATTGGTATAAACTGCCCCAAAATCTTTTTTTTTTTTACAATAAAAAAAAAAGAGAAAACTGAGCAACGGAGACTTTCTTTTCTCTGTTGCTTCCGTTTCAAAGCCTTGATGTACTGGGTATGCATGGGAATGCAAGTCCCATATGCATACGCAGTATATCAAAAAGCAGAATCAGTAAAGCACAACCGGCGGAAGAATAGCAATCCGCCATTATATAAAGACATTATTTAAGGAAAGTAAGTATTTTTTTTCTTAAATAATGTCATTGTATAATAGCAATAACCGAATTCGCCCTCGTGATTAAACCACACCAACCGTGGAAAAATCTTCAATATACCACACCACGTCATCGGTTATTGCTTAAATAACTGATCATAACCACACTCATCAATGCCAAAAACACACCCTCTATAGGACCGGATAACACCCCAGGCTGTTTATTAAACAGTCTAAAGCAAGAGTTAGCAGAACCACTGGGTAATCTCTTCAACCACAGTCTAAGTACTGGTTTTGTCCCAGCAGAGGGGAACACAGCAGCTGAAATACCCTTGCACAGAGGGGGTCTCTCAACCAACCCAGGGAACTATACCCCCATAAGTGTGACCAGCCTTGTCTGTAAGGCCATGGAGAGAATCATCTTAGACCTTATCAGCAAGGGCACTGGTGACTTTCAAACCTTTCACCTGACACACGTTGGCTTGGTCAAGGGCAGACCATGCCTGTTAAACCTAGTGGAGTTCTTTGAGATTGTCTTCAAAGCACTGGATGAGGGAAAATCAGTACATACTGCCTATCTCAACTTGCTCAATGGCTTTATCATGATCCTCCACTGAGGCATCAGTGCAGAACTAACCCCCACATGGGGATTAACCCACATATCATTAGATGGGTAGCCAACTGGCTCGCCAACAGAATTCAACCTCTACCAGCAGACCTGTTACCTGTGGTGTCCCATGAGGGTCTGTGATGGGCCCCTACTATTTGGAATGCATTCCTCAAAAAAAGATGGCCTGTGGCTCAACAAGTTCACTGATGACTGCAAACTGGGTGCAGTCATTGAATCCACAAATGATATCAACATACTTCAAAATGTGCTTACATACATAAATGATTGTTGCCAAAGCCATAGACGTAAAGTTAAACCAAACAAATGCTCTATTATCTCTTTTGGGAAAAGGAGAAGTCTGTGCAAATTACACTTTTAATAATACCCCCTATGTTCTAACCCAATGGTGAGAGATTTGGGAATGCGGTTTGATGACAACCTCACCTTTTCATCATCATGTATTCACAGTAGTAATGAAGGCCCTTCACAATGCACACCTCATAAGTGAGTGCATAGTATCTGACACTAAGGATGTTGTTAACTCCACTGTACTCATCCCTCATCAGACTAATAATAGAGTACAATGCTCCATTTTGCATTTACCTCACCAGACACCTGCAGCAGCTGGAGAGACCTCAGAGGTTTTTCACTAAGAAAATCCAGGGACTTCCAACACATTACCTACATGGGCAGACTGAAGGCCCTGTCACTGTACTCTGTACTGTATAGACTGCTGAGAGGAGAGTTCTGGCTGGCCTACAGAGCAGTCTTGAACCCTGCCTTAATGGAAATGCTGCACCCCCACAAATCAGGCTTGGAGGACAGGCAGACATCACCTCAACCTATAACAGACAGATGACAGTGACATGGCTTTTAAACTATCCACATACATCATGACATGGTTTGTAGGCCCTGTGTTATCTTCCTGAGAAAGCCTTGTGGTCTCTCCTTCGCCTGCATGTGTCTGTAGAGGTACATACAAAAGAGAGCATTGGACAAGATTCACTTGCTTTAGGGACTTTAACCTAGCCTGTGACGTGAACAGTACATGCTGAACAGACAGATATGTCTCCAGGAGATTACCACGCATGTGGAACAAACTCCCAGTTCACATAAAATTGAGTTCCTCAGTGACCCTATTTAAGTGTAACTGGGCCAATTGGATGGGAAATTGCAGATTTACCTCGGAGGTTTCACCTATGTCACTCATAGACAGAGTCAACCAATGTTAATCGTGGATTTGCAAATATGGACTACATATCTTTGTCTATAAGTGAACAGTTAACTTGGGTAGTTCTGACAAGTCCCTAGAGCCATTTGCCTAGTAACCTCCAATGACCCTATGTATCTAGAGCCATTATGGTAGTAGACTCATATGAACCTATGAAGCTATGAAGCTGTGCAGGCCTAATAACATCTTGTCACACACATGGGCTGCTGATGTAATGTACTATAAGTTCAGCTGCAGTCTTACAAAAGTCAGACTTGTGCCGTGGTGCTTGTATTATGTACTGTGTTCTGTAGCATGTATACTTAGGTAGGGGTTCTATTGTCACTGCAGTCAAGTGTGTGTGTGTGTGTGTGTGTGTGTGTGTGTGTGTGTGTGTGTGCGTTTTTGCTTGACATTGCAGACAGCCTTTTACCACAGCATGTGAGACACTGTTATTACCATATTCCTCAAAGGACACTGCTCATGTCATCAGCTATATCAGATGTCTGGATATGTAGTCATTCCCACCAGGGCATGGTCAGACACTGACTTGAAGGACAGGCAGACATCACCTCATCCTATAACAGACAGATGACAGTGACATGGCTTTTAATCTATCCACATACATCATGACATGGTTTGTAGGCCCTGTGTTATCTTCCTGAGAAAGCCTTGTGGTCTCTCCTTCTGCTGCATGTGTCTGTAGCGGTACATACAAAAGAGAGCATTATACTGTGCTGATGATGTTTAACTACAGTACTATCATGCAATCCTAAGATCTGAATATGATGGTGTGCCTTATAATGTGTACGATACAGTTGTCCTGGAAGATCATTAAAGAGAGAAGTTAGAAACTAATGATACACATTGCAGTCTGACATCAATACCCTTACAAGAGCATTCACTATATGTTGTGAAATGTTGATGCTGTCAACTGTGTAACTTTCAAAGGTCAATATAAACCAAAGGTACAATGACCACATCAACAACACAAATGCAGATATACTAAGCACTAAGTTATATAGTTAGTAAGGTTATGCACCCTGAGCATAAGACACAACTTTTGTATACCTGATTCCAAATTATAGAAAACAGAGATATGGTACAGTTATCATCACTTACACAGGGTGTTGTGGGAGGGAGAGCCCAGGCTGACACAGAAGGTTGGTGAGTGTGTGTGAGTAGGAAGGGGAAGAAGGTGGACATTGGAATAAAACCACAAATGAGCAGTGAGACAAACTGTGTAACTCTTGTGTATGTGTCTGTAGGGGTCCTCCAGATGAAATTGGTGTGTGAGTGTCTGCATGAACACAGCCAAGCTCTGTGCTTGCTCTACAGCTTGGTCTGTCAGCCAGATGTGAGCTGTGCATGGTAGGGGTGGCAGTTCATCATTGTTGTCCCTGACCAGGAGACCTGGCTCTACCAGGAGTTGCACTGATACAACCACACCCATGGTCAGATGCAGTGCTGCTACCTGAGCATGACTGATGTCTGCTGGATGAGCTCCCTACATGGGGACACTCAAGACCATGACCTCATGGCCAACTATGTCTGGGTGTGGACAGCAGACTCACTGATGGACCAGTGGAACTACTGACACTATGGGAATGTGATTGGTCACTGCCACATTGGCTGACAGCAGATGATATGGCTGACCTATGCCCAGAAGGATGCAGTTCCCCTCCCAGCAGACATTCCATCACAGACACTGCTCATTCCATGACAGACACCTTTTGGTCCACCACAGATAGTCCTCCTTCCAACATGTCATTCATGTGATCCAGTGAATTGGCCACATGGTGGAGGCAGTCATGCATGTCATACTGTGCCACATCCACAATCCTGAGCATTTGTCTGGAGCACCTATGGGAATGCACCTGTGCTGTCATGACAGCCCTAAACATACACTGAGTGGCACTGGAGATGACACCTGCACCAGATGGAGGAGGGACCCTCTGAGCACCCCTATCAATCCTCCTGTGTGGCACCTCATCCACACTTTGACTACAGACAGACGCAACAGGCACTGAAGCCACAGTAGCCACACTTCCCTGATAAATGTCCTCGCCCTTCAACTGTCCATTATCTGTGGGCTCAGCGGACTGGGTAGGTGGAGGCCTATTGGCTATGTGCAATGGAAATGCAATGGATGGCTGTATGTCAACCCCTGTATCAGATCCAACCTGTGCACCCCCTGACTGTGCCTCAGTTTAGCCACCATCATCACCAGAGTCTGTGGCTCCACTGCCATCAGGTGGCACAGGGTTCATACTCCCACTGTCATGATCACCTGTGATAAAAGACATGAAACACAGAAATACAATCATACCTGTACTACTATAGTGCAATATATGCTATCAAACTAACAGTGCTGCCACAATTACAGACAGTAGAGTAATACACACACAACAGGCCTGAGATCAAAATCACAAACTACAATATGTCTTTAAATAGTTCAGCACTACTGACATAAACGAATTTGTCTTACCATGTGCAGGAGACATAGTGTGCTGTACTCCAGATGGTCCAGGAAGAAGTTAAGCAAGAGGTAAGGGCAACATCATCATAATTAACAGTAACATAGGGGGTAATGCATTTACCCCTGTATATGTGCATTCACATTACTTTACAAGAATGTGGCTAACAACTCCAAAGTAAAGCTTGTAACTGTAACAATATTCAATCCCCCCCCAAAACAAGACATTTTGATACAGCATTAACTTATTCATTTCAGTTGTTTTACTATACAGCAGTATTCAATTGCTGACATATCAAAGCTTACCTGGAAGCTCCTCCTGCAATATGCTTGCTGTCTTGGAAGGTGTTGCTCCCACATCCAGGAAATGCTGTACTGCACTCTCCTGGGAGCTGTCTAGATCTCTCAGATCTTCACTGGGGATTAGTGGTGGTTCCCTAGCAGGCCCTACACCTGTAACCATTTGGTCAAGGAGCACTGCAGCTGCTTGCCTCCTTGCAGATGTTATCATGTCAGTGACCCTGTGGTGCACCTGTTGATATGTTTTGCCACGGCCACCCACTCATGAACAGTCTGCTGCCATATTCGCATCCTACAGACCATATCTCCTTGTCCCCTTTCCAGGAGAAAAGCACCATATGTTGCTGAAACCCATCGACTTTGACTTGATTTTCAGCATCAGCGACTGGGGGTTTCCATGGTTTGACACATGTGAGTGACATATTTGTAGGTATCCTAAAAGACAACAGACATATAATACACACAAATATCACAAAACTACAAAATAACTGTTTCCAGATATGACAGAAAAGGTAGCCAGTCAGTATTACCCACTGGAGAAACATAAATCAGACTAGAGATGTGAAATACTAACAACAGGGATGATGCAAAACAAGGTGAGTAACAAGAACAATGTATCCTTGTTTAAGCCATAACAGTAAGTCACCTTTGCCCCCCAAAAGAACAGTCCATTCTTGTTTGTGCCATAACAATAACTCACCTTTGCTCACCCCGAAAGGACAGTCTATGCTTGTATGTGCCATAAAAGTAACTCAGCTTTGTCCCACCTCAACAGGACAGTTGTACCCTTGTATGTGCCATAACAGTAACTCACCTTTGCTCCCCAAGTAGTACAGTCTATGCTTGTTTGTATCATCCAACCTTCCCTTCAGTTATTTGCAAATGCATGTCATGTTATTGCCAGTTAAAGGACTACAACAGGATTCTATTACTAAATGCTCAACTTCTCTGTCCCTTTCATCCCTATTTATTATCCCTGCTATCAATAAACAACAACACAGCATTTAAAATATTTTAAGTTGACTATTTCTCTCCACTAGAACAGCAACTTGCTGTACTGTGGTGGTTTTACTTTTAAAAAACTTTTATCCTGCCCTTACTGCAGTCTCCAATTCATTTATGTCATCAAGGCCACTGAACACAGGTAGTTTTCTGGCCAGTTACCTCCCCAAACTGACATCACCATTTCTGTCCTAAAAACCCACCCATGCTGTGATGACACAGCTCCCTGGTCCTTTCCTTACCCATACAGAAAGTAAAGGCTAGAACAAGGAAACAGTATGTGAGTCAAGTCTCTTGCTGTGACCTGTCAATTACAGCAGGTAACAGCTCAAATTACCCTCAGCACTTTGACAGCTAGAGAAGTTAGGTGTGAAGGGGGTGGGAGATGAGTCAATGTAGTACAATTCAGGCTTCACAAAAAATGCAGTTTAGCCATTCTAAATAGACGTAGCAGTAAAAAACACTTTGAAAGTCTATTCTGTGTTACAAGTAATCATTGAATGGCGTGAAATTTTACTTAAAACTGACTGAAAGACAGCAGTGTATGCATGTAAAAATCAATGCAGTGACAGGAGCCTTAGGAAGAAAGAGGCCTGGGTGTTCTAACTTTTTACAGATGAGCACTGTATTTTGGGATACCTAGAGGAAGGAAAAACAATCAGAATTACTTCAAGATGCCAGATCCCATGTGGTCAGACTCAGAAATTATGTATAAAAATATTTAAAAACATGCAAATAGTCCCAGAGTGGTGTTAAAATGTAGGAAACAGCAAACCATGATGAAATAAACATGTTTTTTGAGTCTGTGGGTGGGGTTCTTTAATATCCTCACACATTTTAAGAGTAATGATACAGCATGGCTTATAGATTGCATGTCTCAGAGTACTGTGCAGATAACTGATGGAAGACCAGGAAACACAGAAAGGTAAGACAGAGTTGTCTATTTACAAACAATAATCATAACAGGTTGTGTGATCACTAAGTTCACTACATCCAAATATAGTAATAAATAGGTTCATTGATTTAAGCCTAGCCAATTAACCCATCTGAGAATCAAACCCTGCATCTTGTGTGTGTGTAAAGGAGATATATTAACCATTATGTCAAGCTCCCTGTGGTGGTTTATGGCTTGATGTCAGTGTACTTTCTGTTGCAGTTTTACCTCCCCATGTATTGGCTTTGTGCTGCTTGCATCAGACAGAGTCAGCCCTGAACTAAAACTGTGACATCTGCTGCATTTGCAACTTAAGCACTGAACTTAGAGTGTATTCTTTAATAATATGGCATATCCTCGTATTTCATCACTTGTTACAGTAATCAAGTAAAAGAAGGAAGATTTCTGCAGACATTACCATAACTTGACAGCAGAGACTTATTCACACAATCTTACCTCTCAAAAGTACGGATGATCACTACATACCCTCAGTTTAGCAACATATGTTTGTACTGGAAAATCATTGAAGCAAAACAAGTAGAGTGACAAGAGCAACATATCCTTGTTTGTGCCATAACAGTAACTCACCTTTGTTGTGCCCCCCAAAAGAAGAGTCCATTCTTGTTTGTGCTATAACAGTAACTCACCTTTGCTCACCCCAAAATGACACTCTGTGCTTGTATGTGCCATAACAGTAACACACCTGTGCCCCCCAAAAGAACAGTCCATTTGTGTTCATGCCATAACAGAAAGTCAACTTTGCTTGCCCCAAAACAATGGTCTATACTTGAATGTGCCATAACAGTAACTCAGCTTTGTTTCCTCCCACAACAGAACAGTTGTACGCTTGTATGTGTCATAACAGTAACTCTCCTTTGCTTCCCCCAAGAGCAGTCTGTACTTGTTTGTACCACCCAACCTGCCCTTCAGTTGTTGGCAAATGCATATAATATTATTGCCAGTTAATATCCTCACACATTTTAAGGCTAATTATATAGCATGGCTTACAGACTGCATGTCTTAGAGTACTGGGCATTTAACTGGTAAATGACCAGGAAACACAGAAAGGTAAGACAGAACTGTAAATTTGCAAGTGATAATTATAATAGGTTGTGAGCTCACTACATGTGGTACATCCACATATAATAATACATGTGAAAAATAGGTTATGATTTGATATCAGTGTACATTCTGTTGCAGGTGACTGTGTAAAGAATGACATCAATTCTTGGCTGCAAAGCACTTTGTGTGGCAAAGAGGGATAAGGCACCGTTCCTGTGTTCTGAAGGTTCACTGGAGTGAGAGTTGAAATCCAGACCTATGTAGAAATATGTTATGTGTACTAACATTTTCTACTGTGTATGTCAGAAATTGCTTTTCTTCATTTTAACTATTTCTCCTTTTTTGCCACTGTTTGCATGGAAATAGTAAAAAAAAAATAGAGACAGCTATATTCAAACCCAGTAGCATCCCCCCCAAAAGGGAGATAATAGTGAATTAACACCTGTCACCACAGAGTCAGTTGAGTAGTAAGTGCATTCCAGATACAAATGTACATGTAACACTTTCTAAGTCTAAAATTACATGCCCATACTGTGTAAGTCTAACCTGACACCCACCCACCTGATTATGTAAGCAAACACAGTTTCCATCCCATAAACAGAATGAAGGAGTTCCTACATGACTTGTGCAGCCCTACACTGATACAATTTTTTTGGATTTAGCAGTTCTAATGAGTTCAGCCCTGATATGTATCTTCACCATGTTGACAGTCCTGAATCTACATGGTTAGCAACCGGGTAGCTGGGGAGACTGAAGGGGAGTCGAATGTCAAGCACAAAAGGGAGGGTATTACATTTGTTCCAATTTTGAGCCTTTGATCTGTCATACCTCTTAAATGTACAGGTTTTTGCAGAATGTCCAGTTTTTGCCTTATATTTTAGGTCTGTTCCTCATAGACTTTTTTAAATTTTTTTTTTTGCAGAAATCACTGAAATGATCTGAGGATTAACATCTCTAAATAATGACATGGCATTTGAGTTTCAGATTTCATAACCTTTAGAAAAATCATTCTAACACAAATCCTGTTATTCTAGCAACTTTCAGAATTAATAAGAACAATGTTTAAAATTTGTCCAGATTTCTTGTTCTACGAGGCTGTGAGGTATCATGTGAGGTACACAAAGCTGTTTACTGCTGCTGCTGCTAAACTCAATTTTCTAACTTTGTAAGAGCAATATTTTAAAAGTGTCCCTATTTCTGGCCCTTTGTCCCCACATTATTGATGACTTTGTCCAGATTTCTTGCTCTAAGAGGGTGAGAGGCATACCAGGTAGATTAGTTTTGTGGCTGTATTTAAAATGTTTTTGAATACAGATAGAACACCAGCACGGAGTCTATATGGTTTCTTTCTGCATTGCTGAATTGCTCCATGGTATCTCCTGGCTTCATTAGCATGCTATTTTGCTGCTTATGCAGCCAATTAGCATGCTACAGTGTTTAACTGGTGTCTACAGGGGTGCATGCCTCTACATGGTGCTTACTGAATTTGAATGTTTCTGTGGCCATGTTAGCTTTATTGAATCCCCCTGATTATCTTTTAGCCATTGTATTCTGTTTTTATTGCCCTTATCAGCCTGTCTCCATAGAAACATTAGAACCAATATGCAGTTGCCTTCAGCTACTAGCTTCTTCTGTTGTACTGGGAACACTTATTTGCTAAAGGAAAGCTTTTCATTACATTCAGTGTTCTTGTATGTATTTGCTTCCACTTAAAATCTGTTGCCAGATCAAGCCAGTGGACTTAATCCAGTCATTCGTCTATGGCAAAAGTAGGAAAAAGCATATCAATTGTACTTATGTTATGTTCTTTTGTCCAGACAGTCTTCTCTTTTTACATTTCAGTGCATATATTTCTTAAAACTGAACAAGAAGAAAGAAAGAAGAAAAAATGGTACCTGTTTGCTTCAGCATCCATATTGCATATAAAAATAAGTAAAAAAGTGTTATTATATAACATGCAATATATGTCATGCTTTATAAAAATACTGTTAAGAGCAAATATTGTTTTATGTACAGTTACCTCATTCCTTACACTTCCCGTCTCCTTAATATTGTTCCAAACGTTAATGACATGAATTGGGGCATATGCTTTTGAGTTCCCTACAAATTTAACAAACTCAAAAGAGTCCAATATTTCAAGGTTTTCTCATTCTGCCATATTTCAAAATGTGATTGATGCTTTGTAATCCCTCATTTATTAATTAATTTCTGTGTTGCTGGTTTTCATTCTATTGATCTCCATCTCTCAGCTCCAGTCTCTGGCTATTTTTCAATGTATTGTTGGTTCTTCTAGTCAGTTTCTGTGCTTTTTTTTCTGCCTTTCAAGCATTTTCCTTTGGAAAAATTAGAAAATATTTCACTAGAATAGTCACTCTATGAACTTTATTATCAGAAGAATAAGAGGCTGAATACCCTTCTGTTTGAGAGATCACTTTTTGTTGGACAAACTTATGTATTTCCTCCTTAGCATGTTCTGCATCAAATAATGAATTTGACCCTCCAGGAAAATATATTTGGAAGATAGCTGGATACAGCAGATTGAATATCGCACCTGCTTCTCAACATTCCCTGGTTGTTGGAATAATTTCACTCCTTTTCTGCCTGGTGTACTTTGAAGAATTATTTTCCACAAATGCTCTACTGTCTCCAGCTTTCAGTACTTTGTCCTTCTGCCATAGTTTTTTTTCAGAATCAGCTCTTTCTGCTGGTAAGTTTTTATCTTTACTAATGGAGGTCTTGGTTGCTTTCTCATGGCCAGGTTTGAAGCATACACATGATGTGCCCTTTCAATTAACAACTCCTGCTGTGGAATACCAGTCCAGTTACACATTAGTGCTTTCATAAAATTAATACAGCATGTTCCTTCTAGTTTCTCTGATAAAGCAGAAAATTTTAGGTTTTCCCTACCTGTTCTGTCTTCTTATTCTACAATTTTTGAAGCATCTCTTCTTCATCAGTCTCATACCGAGACAGCCTTTTCTTCATTTTAACATGTAATTTTTGCAGTTTTATCAGTTCATCTGAATATCCTTCTATTATTTGACTTGATATACTCCTTTAGTGTTTCATTTATTTTAATCAGCTCTGAGTACAATTGACTCATTTTATCCTCTGGATTACTGGAAGTCATGTCTTTTGCCAAAGCTACAACTTGAACTGCTTTTTACTGAACACCTGCAGAATTCTTCCCAGCCAATGTTTTCTCCTCACCTTTTGTAGTTGATTTTCTTTCAGGTTCTCTAAATTTCTTCTTTACTGTGCACTTACTAGCCAGTAACTGAAATTTACCCAAAAAGACAAATTTATTGGCTCTCTTTTCTGAGTTTCTGCTTTCACACTGGGGGAGGTAAAATTAAGCTGCTAGTGTTATGTGCAACATATAAAAACATGTAGAACAACTGCAGCCTTTTACCAAGAAACTCAAACTCAAAATCTGCTTTAATGTCATTGAACAGTTCTTTAGATAGTCTATTACTGACATAATCAACTATAAAACATCACAAGACTGGAACTCTATCCTCAAAGACAAAGATGCACTTTGAATTTTAATGAAAAATTCATAATGGTAATGTCATTTTTATGATTCAACTTAGTCAGACAGTAAAGATCCCTTTAAAAAAAAATACATGCTCCTTTTAGGTTTAAAATTCACACCAAGATTATTTACAGTATTTATATATTTGATAGCTTTTGTTTCTTTTACTTTTAAGAGTACTGAAAGCTCAACATTTGTTTTCAGCTGACTGCTCTGTAAAAAAACTGCACTCTTGTCAATTTACAAAGGCCATTATGGCATTAATTCTACCCTAACTTCAATTTACAATCTCTCTCTCTCTACTGATTTAGTATATTCTTATAACAGTTTCTGGATAAGGCCCTTTATAATCCCAGTTTTATTTTTGTTTTGCACAGCCTAATACAGCCTAATAGCTTTTAAGGAACACAGACAACAAAATCTCAGATATGTGCATGCCTCTCAGAGCACATACAAGCTGGATTCCTTGCTATAACATATAACATTGACAGAAAAATATTGCATTTTCTTGAAAAAGAATGTTATTTTGGGTCTCATTACATAAGAACACACCAGTGATACAATTGAGCTGCACAATGAATTTGTCATCTTGAAAGAAAAAGAGAAAAGAAAAAAATGCAAACATGCATTTGTGTAAAATGTATGGGAAAACCAGACTATCCAAATGGCCATATAGGATTACTGGTGTCACCTACACTAAAATACCATTTCTCTGTAATCATAAGACATTTTATAGCATTTTTTCAGAATAATATATCATTACTCTCAGCTACAAAATATGCTTAGCTCATGGTTCCATAAGTACACATACATAAGCTAAAATTTATTTTGTAAGTCACTTTACTGCACAAGTCTTAGAGAGTTCATGATTGCAAAAAAAAAGTTTGTATACCTGGGAAACAAATAGGATGTTTACATCTGATGCATTGCTAACATAATAATGAAGTGTTTTAGACCATTTTCATATTCAGTGTACAGAGCAGAAATTCACCACAGCACCCAAAATGAAAACAAAGTATAATACAAAATATCAGACTCATAATAAAGGCACATGAACTAAAGCCACTGGGGCCTGTCTTTGAAAGACTTTATCTCATTGGTCCTTTGATATTCCATTATAAAACACTCAGGTAGTAACAACAATATCTTATGTTATAAAATACACATAAGACTACAACTATAATCTCAGTATTTCTGGTGCAGTACACCTCTGAACCTGACGCTATAGCTTCTGCTGCTTGAAGACATGACTTTGAAATGATTTATTGTGGTCAATAGAAAACTTGTGTTTTTTCTAGTAAAATATAGAAGATTTTTATTTCTAACACATATATTTTTTGCCTTAATTTTAATATACCTTTTGTGCAGATGACAAATAACCCCTAGGTGGAAACTAAGCATTGTGACAGACGTTGACAACAAAACCTCTCAGAAATACTGGACTTACAATCTGTATAGAGGAGGTCATATGTCAGTTTCCCAAAGGCTGCTTACAGTAAAAGAGCACTGATTTCTAATAAGATATTTGGATAAAAAGCATACACATGCTTTCCCAGTGGAATGTGTCCCTTCTAAGAGGGTATACTACATCTGACTGTGAAAAAATCACATGACTATAATGGCCATTTTGCACTTGATAAATACTTCTCTCCCAACAAAAAAAGTATCAATAATCATTCAGAAGTGATTCTGTAACACCTATTTACTTTCAAACATCACCTATCCCAAAAATGATGCACCCATTTTATCTACTTATCTCTGATTTAGAATAAAAAAATAAAAACAAAATGGCTACAGTGATATATTTCATTTGGCTGCTGTCAGACGCATACCCTGTCCTCAACAAGCTATACCAGTTTTATAAAACAATGATCAAGTAAAGACTCTATGTGCTTTAATGTATAGTATGCCTCTTTAGCCCTACCCCCAAAAGGCATCCAATTCCTTTGTACTGTTCTGATGTTTCCTTGTGGGCAATGTAAAAGAAATGATGACCATAATAATTTATGTTGGCCTGCTGCTACTGGACACTTTTGTACACCCCCTCCCCCCAAACGTATCATGTCAGTGACTGTTTTGCATAAATTGAGTCAAAGCCCTTTGCTATCATTCACATCCTGCCCCCCCCCCCCCAAAAAAAAGACAGATACCTTCAGTACACAGACTTCTGGTGTGTGACATAAAGAAAGTAAGTACAGTGGCCTCTGTAAAGAATTTTACTTCTCTGTTAATAGACACATACACCACCCTTTTGATAGCCAAATTACTTAATGGGTTTTCACATATGCTCTGCTTCACTATTTCCCTTCAAATGATAGCTTGGAAAAACATAAAATAAAATGCTGGTTATGCATAATAATTAATGCTCCTAGAAGTCACACAATCATCTCTACTTAGGGTTGCCACCTTTTCAAATGGCCAAGGTGGGACATTTTCGGAACACACATCAGATTTTACAGGCCGACACATACCCACGGTCAGTACAAAGGATAGAACTTTACTTTTTTGCCTAAATAAAAGCTTATTCTTGTAGAGGTTTAGTTGCTTATTCTGTTTCTTGTAACATTTAGGTATTTTAGATACAGAAATAATTATTTTATGCAACTATTATATAACATATGGGACAAAATTATGTCCTACAATCTCAGGGCATTTGCCATTTTTAATATTTTTTGTCAGGACACAACTGCCCAAAGAGGGACTGTCCCTCACAAAGTGGGACAGGCGGTAACCCTATCTCTACTCCAAACTGAAAAACAAAAGGATTGTAAGGAAGGTAGAAAAACAAAAATACAATGCAAGTCAAATCATTGTACCTGCATACTGAAATAATCACTCATCTGCATTGAAGACATGATTTAAAATTCACTGAAGGTGTTCTTCCTAGAATGACTGCTAAACAGTAGCAATGTCTGTCTGTTTCTGTAGACAAACACATCAAAGACATACATATGTCATAGAAACATGCGTGTGCCCCAGACATCATAAACACATAAGGCAGAAACAACACTATAGTACAAACTCACTAACTTGTGAGGTCATGAAGGCATGACAGTGTCATGCTGACAAATGCAACAATACACAATATCTGTGTAGCATGCAAGTGCTGTAAGGAAGGTATCTATAGCAACTACTCTACCAAAGATGCAGCTTCATAGTCATGTGCATATATGTTATATAAGCCCATAATCAAGAGCATATCTGCAGACACTATTACTGTGCTAATGTGCTGTCAGTCATATGCATAGACACAGCATGATTACATACACCCACAAATTACTGTATTATGCTGACATGGAAAAGACTTTAAACTGTAATGCCAGCTATTGTTTCAGGGCTACGAAAAAGAAATATAACAATGATACATCTGATGACACGCAAATACTGCATTCATTGATCCAAGTGTTGTGTAGGTGTCCCCCATTCAGTATGCAAATTGTCACTCTTAAATATATACTATAGGCCAGTTTCATTAATGCCTACACTAATCCCCGGATTCACTAATCTTCCGTGCAGGACTAGCTTAGTCCTGCATGAAAGCACCCGTTTAGGAGGAGGACGGCAGCGCACCATGCATATTAATGAAGGTGTACTGCCCGACCTTCTAGGCTTACACGGAGGGTGTACGAGTGCAGGGGGCATGTCTGAAAACAGAGCTCTAAGAATAAACATGCCCCTGTAATGTAGAACAGCAGAAGTTGTTAAGAAATGAGTGAGATCGCTCATAGGTGTCCTCATATCCCCACCAACAGACCCCCATGTGTACAGCAGCAACAGGACATAAAAATTTAAAGAGGAAACCCTTTTATTTATTTTTTTTAAATCAGAATACAGCTAACCATAGGAGTGCAGGTGTGCCCATTGCTTAGTTACAGTTAAAGCAGATTAAAAGGCTGAAGAGGATAACAAGGAGGATATATGCAACTGAAGCAGCACCGCAATAGTGTTGTGGGCAGCGCATTCACCTAACAAGCAGGCATTCCCGGTTCGAGTCCCACTGCAGCACAGTCTGTTTTTGCATGGTATAACCAATATTTTTATTGCAAAACCCACTAAATTACATATATTTATGAACTGGAGTACTGCAGGAAATGCGCATGTAAAGAGTCAGTATCATAATGAATAAGGCAGTAGTAAGCAGGCATAAGCACAAGTAAGCATATGTAAGCGTGTTTAAGTGTGGGTAAGCACTGCCTACACAGATTAAGCAATGTAGAAGCTAACTGAGTGTAAGAAACTATAACCTGAAATAAGCAGTGCTTCCCACCTCACAAATCTGCTTACAACTGCTTTAAAGTGCCTTAATTACCCTGTATCTAATGGGCCTTGTTCTGCCCAGGAACAGAATAAACAGCCATACAGGTCTTGACCCCAGGATCCTATACTCCATTGTCCCAGCAGCTATCCACCAAGCCATCACAGAAGTACAGAAGAATGAGGTAGTAGTAAACATGTCCTCACCATAGTATAACCAAACTGAACCTGTGAAAGGAAAGGCATCAGTATACAGTCATATGTGCCATAACTGACTACATAACATAAATAGGTGAACTGGAGTACAGCAGTAAGCCCAGAAGTGAGATGTACTTGTAATAGAGTGCCAAAGTCCCCAGTAAAACATAAGGACCCCACAGTGTATGTACACATCAATCAGGGATACAAGACATACATATAAGGTGTAATGAATAATAACACAATGCCAAAAAGGCATTATAATGAATGTCTACTGTAGGCAACACCAAGCATTGCACAGGCCAGCTTAGGAGGTGTGAGCAGTGTGTACACCAGCTAACTCTTTGTGCCCAGTGGTATACCCCTTTAAACAATGCCAACCCTAACTAAGCAGGTTTGCCCATAGCTTAGCCTTTTCAAAACCAGCCAGTCATGGAAATGTGCGGGAAATTGGCCCTACTTAAAACCAAGAGGCAGGAATACAGCTCATAACTGGTTGTAGCTTCCCCTTGCAGACACTATGGCAGTAAGGGCCAGTGCCACTGGCATACCCCAAACTAGTGAACAGGTCAGGCACCACTATGCCGACCTGAAGTGGCAGAAGGGGGACCTCTTGGAGGAGTGGCTCCAAGAGGCTAGAGCATCAGGGGATGTCCCAGCCATTTGTAAGTATCAGTCCACTACCTGTTTAATAATTGCCAGCTCAGGTTTATCATGGATAGGTATGGCTAAATATTCCTCTTATGTCCCCCACAGCTGCAACGGAGCAGGCCGCGAACCAGGAGGCCCACATCTGCCACCTGGCACATTTGCGATGCGAGGCAGGTCAGTAATACTCATGCTTTTACTGTCATAGGAAATAAAAATAAAAGCAGTAGTAAATTAATTTCTAGTATAAAACCTGTATTGTTCAAGGCAAGTACTGCATGCACTAGAGATTATGGCAGGAAGAGTCTCATAATGTTTTATGGCAGCAAAAGTGTAATATCCTGACAAACCAGGTCTAACTGCTGGACCGCATATGTATATTCTGGTATCATATGGTAATGTAGATTTGCAGTCATGTAATAGTACTGTAGTATTAAGCACTGTTATCCACACCATGCACCATAAATTGAATGTGTGGGAATGCCTGTATATGACAGGTGTAATCCCCAGAGGCTATTTAGTACAACTGAGAGAAGCATAGAGAGTAAACAGGGAAAATGCAGACAAGAAAACCTGAATAGCACATGCACCTGAGATGTGAACTGTTGTTGGTTCGAATCCTGCCAGTGGTAGTAGTCTGCATACAGAGTCATACCCCACAACTGCCCAGAATGTCTATTAAAGTGGCCCATATCTGTTGCCTATTAACCTGTCCCCCTGGGAAATCAGTGGGATGATCCCAGATGTATAGGCAGCAAACAGGAAATACAACTGATTGACACACATCTATGAGAAGAGAGCTGGCACACTAGCAACCCCCAATACCTTATGTGACTAAGAAGCCACGTATGTCCCATTTACACCCCAATTTGTCAAGCTGTGGACAGAGTGTGTACAGTAACAGAGTGAGATGTATGCGCAAAATAGTAATGTGGAGTCTGGTACTGTGTGTGGGAACATTCAGGTAGTGCTAATAAACATTCCTCCCACAGGTCTGTCAGATACCAACACTGTGCCCAGAAATACAAGAATGATATGCAGTTGCACTGAATAATGAGGTATTACACATCACTGTCACCCACACTGTCCTACAAAATATAACTGTCTAGGAAATCTGTATAAGAGTGTTCTAATACAAGGCCAGAATGCAAAACACAGGGGATTAATAAGACAGAAAGCAGATATAAGATATACAGCAATATCTATATAGCAGACACAACTGTGATGGACAGTGTTTAAGTTGTAGCAGACACAGCTATGGTCTGAATCCTAGGAGTGGAAGTAGGCTGCATACAGAATCATACCCCACAACTGTACAGATGAGGCCAGAATGTCCAGCATATGGGCCCATATCTGCCACCTGTCCCCCTGGTATGTCTGTGGGATGATCCCAGATGTTTAGCCAGCAAACAGGGAATACAAGTGATTGCCAAACATCTATGAGAATGCACCTGTCACTGTTGCACCCCCTGAAACTGGTAGGAGAGTAATATGTCAAGTATGTCCTGTCTACACTCTCATGTTGTCAAGCTGTGACCAGAGTGTGTACAGTAACAGAGTGAGATGTATGTGCATAATGCTAATGTGTAATCCAGAACTTTGTGTGGCAACAGTCAGGTAGTGCTAACAAACTTTGCTCCCACAGGTACGTCGGATATGAACACTGTGCTGAGAAATACAGACCAATATAACCTGCACTGGTACCGTCCACCCTGGTATTGTAGGGGATTGTGAGTGTTGCAGTTTCAATGAATAATAAAGTATTATTGGTCACTGTCGCCCACACTGTGATACATAATATAACTGTGTAGGAAAGCATGTATATGTGTGTGTGTCAGGTCACTAAAGGTGGAAGAGGGCAATATTCTAGATATGTCCAGGCACACCAGCATGTGGTCAACACATGGCCAGAGTCTGTGCAGAAAGCATTGGATAACATAGTGTAAAACATCAACCTGGAATCTGGACATATGTGTACAAACAGTCAGTGTTAACAAACATTCCCTCCACAGGTATACCAGGTAAGAGGTGTATACTGCAGGTAAAGCCAGTTCATGTGTAATGATGTTGACAGCCATATCAGTGTCCAATATAGGTCTATAGGGTAGTGTAGGAAGACTTGTAAGGTACAGATAACAGCACTGAGTAGGAAAGTAATGTGGAGTACAGGAATATACTACTTGTTAATTGACATCTCCCCCCCACCTTATCTCTAACAATAATCAACATACCCACCCCAACTGGTATGTACTGACACTGATAATGGCCAATTGTTTGATAAATATATTAATGGCTCCCATGCATGTGCCATATTGAATTATTCCAACATTTTTGGCATGGTGCCATCAATGGACCTGCATGCTGTTCTTATTACCACTGTGGTCCCATATATGCATGTGTTTTGTTTGCAATGCAACTGTTCCGTATCTGGTGTCTGGGTTAATGGGAATATCTATGCATGCTATTATACCTAACCCTGGAATGTGTTGACTATTACTAACCCATATATGATGTTGAAATCTAAACAGTATAGCACGCTTGGGAAGGTCAGTCCCAGCAGACCCACCTGTCCCACCTCAGCTGGCCGAGGCACTGGGCACCAGCATGTCTGGGGCCCAACCCCGCACCTCCCTGTCCATTTGTCCTGCCCCACCTTCAGGTGGAACTGACTCAGGGGATGGGGCTCACTCCCCACAGGAGTGGGCGTGGACAAGCACCTGTCACCTGTCGCCAGGTCAGGGTCGTGGTGTGTAGAGCAATCAACGAGCAGTTCGGTGATCTTCTATGCCAGCTCGAGGGCCGCATGTCACAATTAGAGAGTCAGCCTGGCTCTG
The DNA here is from genome assembly GCF_019279795.1 of Protopterus annectens. Taxonomy (NCBI): domain Eukaryota; kingdom Metazoa; phylum Chordata; order Ceratodontiformes; family Protopteridae; genus Protopterus; species Protopterus annectens. Next base: position 645,724,628 of record NC_056725.1, read on the forward strand.
CAGCTCAGCCTCCAGCACAGCCACCTTCAGGGCTGTGAAGGTGCAGTGGTGACTGCCCATGGGTGGGGACCTCAGTCCCACTGTTACCACTAGGGAGTTTGTGGGCTTCCAATATCCCAACACCCCTCCCCATCAAGGTGTTTACCCTCCACATGTGTCATATACCACCCCTGTATGCGTCTTGTGTGTCTTGTCTGTTAACCTACCAACCTACCTCCCCAAATATACCTACTACCAATCCCCAACATCCCATTCTCACCTGAAAAAAAAGGGCACTCTGTTCCCACAAAAAAAACTTTCCCCATGCATAGCTGTCCATTTTGCACACGTGTCCGCTGGACACGTAATCTGATCTAATTGGCATCACAACTTATTATTGTTGTCCTCACCCCCACCCAGGGGTTTGAGTGCCCAAATCTACCTCCAAATTCAGAGTATATGCACAGCTGTTGCTGTAGAAGAAATGGGCAGCTATGGACCTTCCCTACACCCTTCCTGCACATCCCTGGCTATTTTCCCTACTATCTTTCCCTCTTTGTGCCCCTTTTTTCACCACTTTCCTATCAACCCCTTTTTTTTTCTTTTAAATAAATTAGCATGGGAGTAAGCAGCAGTAAGCACTTTTAAGCAGCAGTAAGCGGGTTTAAGCCTGTTTGTGCAGGGGTAAGCACTGCCTACACAAATTAAACAATTTGGAAGCTAACTGAGTGTAAGACACTGTAACCGGAAGTTAGCAGTGCTTACCTCTGCGCAAACCCATTTACAACTGCTTTAAAGTGCCTTAATCACTCTGTATCCAATGGCCCTTGTTCTACCCAGCAACAAAATATACAGCCTATGCAAGGCTCAAACCCAGGACCCCACACACAAAGTGATTTACCACTAAGCCATGACAGATATGCGTAAAGCTGATGTTGTCAGAAACATGTCATCCAGCGCAGTCATGCAACAGTACAGAGAATGTATAACAACATCTAGATGTATGTGTGTGTAAATATGTTAATATCTAAACAGATACAGCATATCTATATATATGTAGCGATATATATATATATATATATATATATATATATATATATATATATGGTTTACTATCTCATATTTGATTGTCATTTAGATGATCGAATATGTGCGAAAATCATTTTCTAGAACTGAGAGTTTGATCACCACAATGTTGAAGCTGACATGAGCAAACAGCCGCTATTGTCAGCTTCAACATTGCGATGCAGATTGCATTATAGTGAGGATCAGGAAATGTACTCTTACCCTCACTGTAGTGTGATCTCGGAGTTTGTATATATAAGTAGGGGGGACAAATGCTATTGTTAGTTGTGGGCAGATGTGAGCATTTCAGCAAAGTTGATATTCAACATTGCTGAAATGCTCCGTTCAATATTTCGGTTGCTCTGTGTTTTGATGTCCGACAATATTTGTTGGAAATTGTTGCATTCGTCTAAATGATGTTCGCAAATATGATAGTAAACCTATATATATGTCTACACCTATATGTCTACATATACACAGCAAGGTACATATATGTACGCAGATATATATCTATGTAGGTATAGTCGGACAGTCATATATATGTCAGCAGATATATATATCTATATAGCTATACATGGCCATATATCTGTAGATAGCAATAGTAGATTAACAAACACAAATATGTCCACATGCACCGTTATTGGGGTTGAGAGGCCCCAAACAATATACATCTTGTACTAATAGGCATACCCCCCACAGCCAAACACGTCCACCCTGCAATACACTGCCAAGTGTTGCAGATCCCATAGCCAGGACCTGACATGACATGGGCACATGATGTTAACAGTACTACAGCCCACCTGTATGATGTCAGGCTGTTATTGGTAACATATCATGCAGTACAGTCTGGCTCCCATAGGAAATGTAAAACGTGTAAGCTATCAACTTCCCCAGGATACATATACACAGACACATATATGCAGATACAGATATGCATATATATATATATATATATATATATATATATATATATATATATATATATATATATTGATATACATGTGACTACACATACACATGCAGAGATATGTACAGTAAGATATATTTGTAGAAGATGCACAGAATATGGAACAGCCACTATGCCTACAGTTCACACCTGAACAATTGCACACTGTATGGGCCACCCATACAAATGACAATCATTGCCTGCAACATATACCCACAGAGTGGTCATAGGAAAAACATCACACACAGGTTTGCAGAAATGGAAAGCCTTTATTTGTGTACTATTACAGTTCTATATACTATTGCTACTGTAATTGGGATTATCTTCACAGATATGGTGTGTGTGGGAGGTCACATCTGCTTTCCACATGTGTGCCATTGGCTACTGACAGACATCCTAAGGACATCATAGTAAAGTACCGCTACTAGCACGTAATGCCCCTGTGGACTGCAGCAGAGATATTAGTCAATCTTTGTGGACATTCTGACACACTCTGTACAGTCCAGAGGTATACACAGATTGCCTTAGTGCAAAACATGTGTACCTTGCCTGACAATGTGGATGTTGACAGCCATGAAGATGGGTATAACACATAACAACTGGTATACATTTACCACCACAGGTTATGCATTCACACACCCCTGTCTGGCCTGACACATAATAAACGCTGGTGCAGGGGTGCCATGGCCACATACTACCCACTAGATATTGACATACATCAGTACAGCATCCCACTGCTCTGTCTGACATACATGACTGTTAAGGGAGGCCTGGCAGCAGTACATCTGGCAAGTATCTGCACATGACATCTCACTGGGTAAGTACAGTAAGCTGCTAGGCATGTAACAAAGCACTGTGCAGGCTACAGGCAGACTGGTTCAACACTGGCCTACATCTCCGATGGGGGAATGCACATGTATCTGCATATATAGCAGGCTGTACAGGCATGTCACAGCACAGGGTAAGATACACCTGCGTGAAAGTTCATAACCACAACCAATGAGAACACAGCCACAGCCACATAAAGCAGGCTAGCATAATATTACAGTAGATGGACTATCTGTTCAACACCATCCTCATATGTGCCACTCACACACTAATCCTACATATACTGGTCCGCTACACAGTTTGGTCTGATGGCTGACTGTGGTATGGGACATGCACATGTATGGCCCTACAAACATGTAAGCCACTATGGTAACATACAGTGGAGCAGCATGTAACATCAGATAGGATGGGTCTGAGGTCAATGTCAATTACTACAGTCTGTACACAGGCCAAGGTACATATTAACAATGCACACACTTTTGACATTCACCATAATTACACAGACCTCAGTACTGTACAAACAACCACAGTATGTCCAGGTTATGTCATCAAATATAATCCCTACTGTACATAACGTGTAGCAGTCTGATATCTCAGTGGCTTGTTATTAGGTATGATGACACTAATTATGGAGTACAGCATATATGCACCTCTTCATACACAACATATGTACAAAGGTTGACCAAGCTGTGGCTGGAAGCACATACACAGGGCCAACATTGACATGTTGCTGTGATAACCTCATACATTTACTGTTGTAACAGGGTTTGTTGCAACGTATGTCCTATGAGGGATATGAAGTCAGTAACTGTCATGGCTTTCACCATCTACAGACTGCAATCCTCACACTACCTTCTGCAGTCCACAAATAGATGCTGCTTGGGTAACACATGAAACCAAAGGCACAACACACTGCCCAGTCTGCAGATATCCCTACAGATGGGGATTCCTCATAAACATAGAACTGACATGGCAGGTATTGAGACATGTAGGATAGCCATATACACACACACACTGTTAAACCAGCATTACTCCAAATGCAGTATAGCAGCACTTACAGTCAGTAGTCAGGTCAGGCACATCCCCCTCCTGTGTGTTGCCTTGTTTCCACAGTGTATGTTGTTAGAGGTAAATCCCCAATCCATCTGAGATGCTGTTTGCCAAACAACAGATGTAGTTCCTGCTCACAGTGAATGAAAAAGGCCAACACCAACATGATTTTCCTAGGTAATGGAGTGTGTTTCATGCAATTGGCAATGGGATTGTTACCACAGCTGTTCCACATGCAATCAACTAGGGGAGGTCTGCAATTCGTGCAGAGGCAATCAGATGATTATGATCGGCACTTAAAATACACATGCTGCTGCCTAAGCAAAGCAGGTGTAGGTCTCCACATCCACCAGAGAGGGAATGGGAGAGGCAGACAGAGGCAACAACAAGACAGGGAGTGGTGGGAGAGTAAAACCTAAGCATGCTTGTGTCACACACCTACCAGCACAGGGTATCAACCCCCCTGACAACTATGTAGTGCTATCACAGTTCTATGCAGTTATTGGATATGCCACATGGGTTACCTTTTGTGTAGTCCTAGGAACATATATGTGATGATGAGTGAAATCTGCAACAGGGATATGGTAGCTATATGGTAGGTGACGTACACATGCCTGTCTGCATGAACAAGTGCCAATGTCAACACAGCCACACTCTCACAGGGACGCACACACATTGACACACTTGGCAGGGCCAGGATTACAACTCATCAGTAGTGGGATTGTCACAACACATCACTGTGCATGTATCACATGCACCACACAGGTAATACAGAGGTGGTATGGGCAAAGGGTATAGGGAGGTGTCTGACATCAGGCAGCATGCTTCAGTATGCCAATGGGGGTTGTAGTGAGTGTGGATGTGAACATATGCACCATACAACACACACACACACAAACACACAGGGTGCCAGTACTGACATGCATGGATGCATGTCTGCACAGGTGTGTGGTGGTCGACTGTGCCAGAAGGCTACACAAGGCTGGGTGATGGGTATATCTTGGCATCAGGCCACATGAAAATGGCCTGCATTGTGGCTCAGGGCTGTATTGTCTGCATTTGCCCACACAGGTGGGTATTGTATCCCCCATCCAATCATCTGGGTGACTATTGTGTGTGGCCAATGCTATGCATCGCTTGCCATGTATGTGTTCCTTAGTCTATGTCATGGACAGTGTCTGTGATGTGCACACCTCCCACATGCTTGTACAGTGGCATGAGGAACTGTACCTGGGGTGTCTGGCCCATGTTGTGAACACAGATTATCATCAGATGTGCCAGTCTTGTCCACCTGTGGTGGGAACTGATAATGGGCAGCAGGCTTACCCTGCACCTACATTGATAGCATGCTAACAGCATTCCCTGGTGTCAGTGGCATCTATCAATACAGGGCATGTTGTCAGGCATGGTATGTCTTTTTTGGGTCACATGTGATGGCACCACATGTGTTGCAGGTGCCCATTGGGGAACATGGAGAAGGTGCACTGTCTACATGTACGTGCATATTGGACAGATGGACAGGGTGCCATGCCCTCTGTAGCCCACTACTATCACCCCATAGTTACTATCAGTGGCCAATATGCAGTGTACTACCCACATATTGGCTGTTGCCTAGGCATGTGTGTGTGTATGAGACATGGGTTGAGAGTGTGCTCTGGGTAATACTGGAGTTGCTAACTGTGATTGCCTGACCTTGAGGTCACATGTATGGGTATGGCTTTGCACCCCAACCTCTCAGCTATTTCACATCTGTTATCCTTGTATGGTGGACATTGTGATATATAGTAGGTCCACCATTTAAGAAAAATGCAAAACCCGCTTCACATTGGCCACACACTCACAACTACCTCCCCACAGGATATGAGTTACAAATACATGCACGCACACACACACCTGTCATGTCAGGGATTAGAACACCTATCTAACTAGTTTATTATACTACAGCACTACGCAGTTATAGTATACACCACAAAGAATACTGGAGTACACCTTCCCCAAAGGTGTATTTTACAATGAATGACATCAGGAGAATTGCCAAAGTAGGCCATGTAAAATGTATTGAGTGTGAATAGCCTATAATGCATCGCTCCATAGACACACATCAAAACACACACAAAACATCCAGAACTGCCATGGGTGGGGATGGAACACTACCACAGTACTAAGTCACACTACAGTAGTACGCAGTTATGGCATGCGCTTCGGAGATTACTGGGCTACAACCTTCCCAGAGATGTATTTCTAGGTGAGTGACATCAGCAGCCTTGCCAAGGCTGAGTATATGAATCGTAAGGAGTGTAAGTACCCTAGAAACATTGCTCTCTACACAGTCAGAGACAGACAGACATGCACACACACACACAGTTGCCAAGTCTGGGGTTAGAACTCCTAACTAACTACTTTATCACACTACAGCAGTACACAGTTACAGGATGCACCACAGAGATTACTGGGCTACTATTTTCCCAGAGGTGTATTTATAGGTGGGTGACATCAGCAGCCTTGCAAAAGTTGAGTATATTAATTGTAAAGAGTGTGAGTACCCTAAAAAGCATTGCTCTCTAGACAGTCAGACATGCACACAAACGCAGACACACTCAGTTACTAAGTTTGGGGTTAGAACTCTTACCTACCTACTTTATCACACTACAGCAGTATGCAGTTACAGGAAGTGCTACGGAGATTACAGGGTTACAACTTTCCAAGAGGTGTATTTCTAGGTGGGTGACATCAGCAGCCTTGCCAAAGTTGAGTTTATGAATTGTAAGGAGGGTGAGTACCCTTAAAAGCATTGCAGTCTACACAGTCAGAGGCAAACAGACACGCACACAAACACAGACTCACAGTTGCCAAATCTGGGGTTAGAACTCCTACCTAATTTATCACACTACAGCGGTACGCAGTTATGGGACATGCCACATAGATTACTGGGCTACAACTCTCCCAAAGGCATATTTCACACTGGATGACCTCGGCAGGCTTGTCATAGTAGGGCTATGGGGAGGGCGGTGTGTGCATGGGCCATAACCCATTCATCTAGGTGTTGACACGCCACCATGCGAGCACACACAGGGTCATATGTCACAGGTACGTGTATACAGCTGCTAGATGACTACTTCCTTGTACAGTCTTGTTGCACAGCTGGCACGTGCACCACATAGTCTGTAATGCTGACAGATACTGGTGGCTAGTATCTGCAGTGAGTGACATCTGCACCTCATGTGTTTGGGGCCCTTTGGCTGTGTGCTGGGTGGGACAGGCCTGGATGGCTTCTTGTCACAGTCACCCTCTTCCACACATCTATGTACATCTACCTTTGGCTTATTATAGTGTGTTGTCCTGACATATATGTCTGTATTCCTATCCACTGTGTATGCAAGGCATGAGTGGTGCATACTGACAAGTGTCTGCACTAACAACTGCAACTGCCAGATATGTCTGGTCTACTGGTGTTTGCAGTCATGGCCTTCATTTCCAGTCATGGCCTCCATGTGTTTAAGTGTGTGAGCATGCCAAGTATGACCTTTCAGTATGTTGTTGACTGACATTGCCTTCGTTTCTCTGTGTGTGAGCATGCCTAGTATGACCTGTCAGTATGTTGTTGACTGACATTGTCTTCATTTCTCTAAGTGTGTGAGCATGCCCAGTATGGCCGTCTGTATTAAATTTGTGGATCGTGTCCAGGTAGTTTGTGCTGCAGTGCTGACCTTTGTGTTGTATATTGACAGGTAGCATGCTATCTCTGCAGGTTATCCATTGATCATTTGGCTTTGACTGTTACTACATTTCTGCATAGCGGGGGGGGGCACACCTGACTGTTTCTACAATTCTATACAGGAGTGGGGAGGGCACACCTGACTGTTATTACATTACTATGTAGGGTGGGGGGCACGCCTGACTATATTTACATTTCTACACAGGGTTGGGGGGTGCACCTGACTGTTATTACATTACTATGTAGGATGTGGGGGGCACACGTGAAACTCGTACACATTTGCTATGACTGTACTGGTATGTCAGGTACTCCATTTCATTCTGTATTGCTAACTATCATGTTGACTAGAGGCACACCAGTGTACTACAGATCATGGCTTTGGTTGCCCTACATATTATTGTCTGCCTTCCTACCCTTCAGAACTAACATCCCACTGCCTGCCCTGCTGTGGTCTGTCTGTATATGCCTGGGGGGAAGGTTAACCATAGCCATCATTCTGGGGACATGGCACAGGCTCTGTTTGGGTTTGTCTCCACCTGTCCTACTGGCTGAGACTGTTGTTGGGTATGTGAACCGTCCTGACTGGTATGTGTGGATCATATGGACACACATGTCACTCAGCACATTTCCTGCAGTGGGTTTTGTCACCCTGTGTAGTACTGGCTACTATGGTGATTCCAGTATGTGTTACAGATGTCATGTTGCCACTATGGGTGTCTACTGTCTGCTGCCATAACATTCAGCCACCCAATTCCCTTGCATGCTCACATCCATACCATAGCCACAACACATTCTACTCCATTTGGCAATTGATAAGTTGATTGACTTACCTTGAGGGTGTGCCAGACTTGCTGATAGTGCTGGAGGGCTGCCTATGTTGGATGCACATAGTACACTCCCTATACATGGTTGAGCACAGGTAGTGTCATATTTGGCATCCCTTTTACTGTATGCGCGAGTAAGAGAGAGGTGTCATTCCCTGGGTCCCTACTGTGTCAGTGCATGTGCTATGCATTGCCTCTTTGCCAAGGCCAGGGCATACTGGGCATGCCTCCTTCTGCCTACTGGGGCAGGCTCAGGTTGTTCCTCCTCTGGCTCACTCTGTGCCTGTGCAGGCCTTGGCATTGTTAGGGGGCTGTGTGACCCTGCCCCATGCTGTTCATGCTGCAGCTGTTTCCGCAGGATCATATTGTGTAGCATAGCACATACCATAACAATTTGGGCACATGTAGCTGGTGAATACTGCAAGGCTCCACCAGATGTGTCCAGACAACGTAACTGTGACCTGAGCATCCCAAGCACATGCTCTATTATATGTGTGGCCTGTGCGTGTGCCTCATTATGGAATTGTTGTTCAGGTGTGTGTGTGCATTTCTGATGGGTGTCATTAGCCATGGCTCCAGTGTGTACCCAGCATCCCCCACTAGATGACCATAGAGGATGTCCCCACTGGCAAATCTCTAGTACAGCTGCGTCAGATACCATATGTGGGAATCATCATAGCTTCCAGGGCAGCCAGCACACACATTCATTATAATGCCCTGGGCATCACATACAACCTGGCAGCTGATGGAGGGGATGCCCCTGTGGTTGATGTAGGCCCTACCCTGCTCATCGGGTGGTGCTTTGATGCATATGTGCATGCAGTCTATAGCACCCACTACCCCAGGGTATTCTGCTATTTGGTGGAAGAGATGCATATTGCTGGTCAACACCTCATGGGTGTTGAGGAAATATACATGCTCACTGGCATGTGCTGACATGGCATCCAGGAACTGGTGGAATACTCTGGATGCTGATGCCTGTGAGATCCCCATGATATCCCCAGTTGTGCTTTGGGCGGTACCTGTGGCTAGTATACCTAGGCCTACACATACCTTGGTATCCACTGGAATGGGTTCCTCACAGTCAGTTTGGTGTGTCAGGTGTGGCCGGCACAGCTCAACAATTTGCTAAAGGAGGTCTCTGTCCACCCTATAGTGCTCCACTATCTCCAGCTCATGTAGCCCCTGGTAGGTCACCCTGGGTCTGTACACTCTTCTCCGTCTCCTCACTGTGGGTTGTTTGACAACATTCACTTCCTCGCCACCCTCAACCTCTTGCACATGTTGTTCTATGTTGCCTGCTGCAGCCCTTCTCATTTTGTAGGTTTGTTTGTTAAAATTTCCCCGCTTGTATACACTGGTGGTGTAGAGTGTGGGACAACCAGAGGGGAAGGTGTTTGCTTAGTTTATAATAGTGTTCTGGGCTGGGCTGGGCTGGTCTGCTGCCTGTGTAATTGGCTGATTCTGATACATTTCACCTGCCAGCTAAGCTAGTTCTCCTTGAATACCTTCCTACTGCTGTTTTCCCTTCCTATTGCCTCTTTATTTAAGCCCATTTGTGCGCCACACAAAGTGCTCAAATGTGCACACTGCTGCTATTTCCTGGTTTAACTTCTTTTTGCTTCCTCTAAAACCTGGTGCACGGCACGCACACTCGCTTACACTTTGTAAAGAGTGCTAGGCAGGTTTAGACACACCCCTAGGAGCAAACCCGAGCCACAGGGCTCCAATCCGCTTACAGTATGCCTGACACCCCCCATGATGTCACCTACCTCCTAGGCTTGTACCCATCTATTCATACTCTTACACTGCTGGGACCTAACTCACATACTGGGGAAAACTGGGATTCACAATCCTTCCCCTCATTTGCATAGGATTGCCTGCTAATGCATAGTTACATGTCTCACACTGAGCCTCCCCCCTTAGCAACCACTACTCACTGGCCAGGTTGTCTTCTGCCTGCCACTGACTTGCATGGCAGAATACTGATTTTAGTTAGAATGCTTATTTTAGGTGTATTTTCTTATTTTTCCCCCGATCCCGTTTGCGCGCCACTGCCCTATGCTTAAACAGCCAAGATCAGCTAAAAAAAAATAACAGTTTATTTTTTTTATTTTTTGTATTGTTTGCAATGCCAATGGCCTTATATTTGGCCATTGGCATGCTTCCTCAATGATACGTGGCCTTTATTTGGAGCTGTCATAGCTCCTTTTTGGATTTTGCAGAAATGTACCCGGTTACTAACCAAGTGCATTTCTGCAGATAGCACTAGTCTTGCACGGACCGTTGCAAGCTTCCTGGATTGCAAAATCACCTCATTTGCATGAATTTCACCTGCAAATGGGGTGATTTGCATACTAGGGCTTAGTCCATGCAAGATTCGTGCAGGAGCACTCGTGCACGCCTCTGCAGGCTGTTCATGGATCGCACGGCAGACATATTGCCTGCGTGGGCTCTTGCACCAATCTTGCACTCCGTGCAAGCTTTTGAGAATCCAGAGGTAAGTATACACTAAGTATACATGATCTGAACATCCCTACCACATTATTTGTGCTTTCTAGTCACTCAGAAAGATTACATTAACTGTAAATTTAGTCTATACTGTGTGGTAACCTTTATGAATCCCCCTCGATATTTAAGGCTGCAAAAGATCAGTAGGACAACTAAAATTAGGAGGAAGAAGATAAGAGCTATGCTTGTTTTGTCTGTCCACTCAGAATGGTGTACACTTAGTGCAGGCATTAATGAATCCCAGGGTATGTGTATACGTTTGCATCAATTATAGTATAATTTCCTTAAAATACTCCTATAATAAATGACATAGTGATAAAAGCAGCATGCATCATTGTCAGTAACATTCTGTACATGCAAGATAGTCAGATGACATATTTGCAATGAATGTGCTAAATCTGGGACATGTGTTATGCATGTGTGTTCCACCTTTACTTTACCAGGCATTATGTGTATGTTGATATGGCTATGTGCGATATGACATGTTTTTCAGTGCTGCTAGGCACATAAAAGAGCTGGCAATATTTGCTACACTATCAGCATGTATTATTGTGACCACTTTTAACTTAGTAATCATAATGAAGATAAAATGATCATCGATCACAAAATTATCATTTATCATTATATATTAAATTGACACTTTATCTGGGTCCTATACATAAAGCTTTGGATATGAAAGACATAGCAAATTAACCATAATTCCTACATATATAGCCCAAGAGAAATATAAGTAAACCAAAAATATAAATAAATCAGAAACATTTACTGCTATACCCACAGATATATAATTAAATCAAAAATATCTACTGCAATTGTTTTTTGAGAGGCAGTTACAAATCCTTTTATCTTTTCCCTAGTTCTGTGTGTACTGGCAGTCAAACATGCTGTAAGCATACCTGTAAGCATACTTTTGCAGGTGTGCTTACTGAACTCATTTAAAATGTTTTGGAATGCTATGTAAGCACAATTACATCACAGTAGTATGTTAGCATGCATTAATTCAACTTTTCTAGGCTTTATAATGAAAGACAGAGGGCCAGATTCAGGAAGCCTCCGTGTAAGAGTTATAACTCTTACACGGAGGCTGCAGTTAAACGGTGTGATGTCAGCATGTCATGCATATGCATGAGGTGCATGAGGCATGCTGAATCACACTGTAACTCTTACACGGTCCGTGTAAGACAGTAGGGGGCGTGTCCGTTGGCTAAGCCCTCAAGCGGACACACCCCCGGAAGTCTATAATGGCTGAAAGTAAACAGCCACGAGAAAGGCCATGGAAATGTGAATAAATACACTACACAACACATGCCCCCACAGACCAGCAATGTAAAGAGTGAACAGATGTTATAAAATGAAAATGAAAACTGTTTTATTTTTTTTAAACCCCGTAAATGTTTGCTACTGTGTGCGCTCGTGTGCGCGGGTGTGCTACTAGCGTAACTGCAGTTAGCAATCAGTGGAAAAGGATATAAGAACTAAATATGCAAAATAAGCCAAGAAGTAATTGCATAGCGGTAGAGTTGTCAGCTTAAGAGCAGGCAGGCAAGGTTTGAGCCCACACAACAACCTTTTTTTTTTTTTGTAAATAAGCACTAAAAAGGCCCCTGACAGTATTGTACAAATGTAAAAGTATTTCCTTTTGTAAAATGGAATGAAATAGAGCATATATTTCCAAGTAATACAATAATAAAATTTTTTAGAAATGTACTGATAGCTAAACTGCAGTGAGACAGAATGCCCGTAGCTAAGTAGTGTTTCACAAAATGCAAATTGCTTGCCCATAGCTAAGCACTGGTTTAACAGGCTCAAACTGTGTGCAACTAGCTGTGCTTAGTTTAACATGTGTGTTACTAGCCAATTAAGGTGTAACCCAGCGCACACCGTTTGCGCGACGCGCCCACAAGCTAACTGGCGGTGCGCATGCGTGAGCTCCGCGCAAACGAGCGCAGACCTGGTTCTAAGTGCTTAAAAGTGCTTTTGGCATGTTTGATTGACAGGTCCTGAAGTCATTTCTAGACAGTCATAAAAATTAAAAATTAGTGGTCAGATTGGAACCCAGGATACCATGCACTAGAGTTAGGTACTAAACCACTAAGCCATGACAGCACTACTTAGAAATGCAGAAATAGCATATATATAGGATGTAATCCAAAATGGAGCATGATAAAGTAGTTTCTGTGAAGTAGATACAATTCTAAACTGGCCAATCATAGAAATGTGCGGGAAAATCGGCATATATAAGCCCCATAGGCAGGAATACACAGCATAAACGATTGTAGAATAGACCTGCAGGCAGAATGAGTGGAGTAGGGGAGGGACGTTCCTTTTGAGCACAGCGGTGGGGCGTTGAGGAGTCCAGATACATGGTCTGGCTCCTAGTCCACCATCATGAGGCCCAACTCATGCAGGGCCAGGTCTCATGGGGAGCGTACAGGGCGGAGGCATGGGACCAGTTGGCTCATGATCTTACTAGTGCTACTGGGATTCCACGCACTGGTGAGCAGGTCCGTCACCACCATGCGGACCTGAAGCGACGTAAGCATGACCAGTTGACCCAATGGATCCAGGAGGCCCGGGATATGCCCAACGCCCCACTACTGAATAAGTTACATTTTACTTATGTATGTAAGGAATTCAACTAGCTGATACCATGGAGATGTGTATCCCAATATTACTTGTTTTGTATTACAGCTGCAGGTGTCCGCTCTATGAATCGATGGGCACATGACCGCAGGCTGGTGCGGCTGTGCCACCATGCAGGTTAGTAACCCCACCTAGTACTTGTAAATAAATATTATAGTGTAGCATGTAGCAGAACACTGCAGTGTATTGATTAAAAGTAATAGAATGTGCAAGCAACAAGTGAAAGTCTGCAAGTATGGCTGCAACAAGTTCATCAGTATGCAAGTGAAACTGGAAATATAAGTGATAGAAATAAATAGTGCTGTAATACAGATGTCCCACCATTAATTAAATGTAGTATAACCTGCAGTAGTCTCAAGAGTACAGCTTCAGAATCTGAGGTAATCACATGTGAGATATATCCCCTGTTGAAATGCTGAATCATGACAGAAGTGAGGCTGCTGGAAAGTGTTGGAATCACCACAGGTCTAATATGTGAACAAAGCCTAGAAGTACCAACCTGAACTGTGAAATTGCAGGATGTGTGAGAGTGACAGAAAGGGTCATGTATCAATGAATAAAGTAGTAATAACTCCTGAATATATAAGCTTCAGTGTGGTTCTACAGAACTAAATGCATGTGGGAATTAAAACTTAACATCCCAAACTGATTTCAGTGTGTCTGACTCTTGAATGTTCAGGCCAAAATCTGTATATGGTGATCACAGTCAGCAATTTGCAGATAGAATGAATGATTGTCTGACATACTAAACATCCATAGTTGTCCCCTGCCCTGTCATCAAAGTGTAGCAGGATGATGCATCTGATCAAATTCAAAATAACTAGGATAGTGATGTATCTGTAACAGGTCTAGCATGACAGTCAATTAAAAATCATTTGGAAACTATCGCCCACAAGTTAATTGTGTTTCTATTACAAATGTATATCAATGTATAATTTATGAATGTGTCATAATTTTCTTTCTCCACCCCACCCTATAATTGCAAATTAAAAAACCCACTAAATATTGGTATGTGAACATTTCATTAACCATGGACATTTGTCCTGTTTCAAAAATATATGCATGTCTGTTGTTGCATGTGCCCTGTTCATACCTGCAAACCTGCAAACCGGATGGCCTGTTGCCATCAATCAACCCTGCATGTTGTTTGATTGTGGATTTCCATTCAAATAATGCATGTGATATTGATATGCCCGTTGTTCAATGGTGTTAATATCTGGGTGTTTGTTTAATGGGAATACCAATGCATGCTGTTACAACTAATTTGAATGGAATAATATGCCACTAACCCAAACTAACATAACATACTCACAAACCTAGAACGCTTGGGAAGGCAGGTCCCAGCGGACCCACCTCTCCCACCTCAGCTGGCGACTGCACCTGGCACTAGTGCCCAGACTGGACCCTCCTCCGGTGGCCCTGTGCCACCTTCAGGTGGAAGCGCTGCAGGGGATGGGGCCCGTCCCCCCTCTGCAAGCGTGGCCGGAGGAGGTCATCCACTCACCCTCCAAGGTGTCCGGTCTGTGGTGCAAAGGGAGATCCAAGACTCTGTTCTTGGGCCCCTACGCCAGCTTGAGGCCCGGGTGGCACATCTTACGGGCATGCCCATTGTCCCGCCTGCACAGCCCCCAGCACAGCCCCGTCCTGGGCTGTGAAGGAACAGTGGCAACTGCCTATGGGTGGGGATATCAGTTCCACTGTTGCCATCTGTGGGCTCATGTGCCCTGGATATCCCAACCTCCGTCCCGTCAATTGTGTAACCCCCACATGTGTCATACACCGCCCCTGTATGCGTCTTGTCTGTCTTGTCTGTTAACCTACCCAACCTACCTCCCCAGCTATACCGACTACCTCACCTGACATACCACTCTCACCTGATAAAAAAAAAAAAGGGCACTCTGTACCCACAAAAAAATTACGCCCCATACATAGCTGTCCATGTTGCACACATGTCCGCTGGACATTGAAACTGTTAATTACAATTGGCTGTACAACAGGTATTAATGTTGTCCTGACACCTCTCTCAGGGGTGGAAGGTTCCAAATGTCACACCAAATTGCATACAAATGCACAGCTGTTGCTGGGAAAGACATGGGCAGCTATGGGCCTCACCTACATCCTTCCTGCAAATTCCAAGCTTGTTTCCCTACTGTCTTACCCTCTTTGTGACCCCTTTTTCACCACTTTTCTGTCACCCCTTTTTCTTTTCTTTCAAAGAAAATAGCGCGGGTGTGCGCTTGTGTGTGCAGAGCTCACCGCCAGTGCGCATGCGTGAGCTCCGCACAAACGAGCGCAGACCTGGTTTTAAATGCTTAAAAGTGCCTTTGGCACTTTTGATTGACAGGTCCTATACTCATTTCGAAAGAAAAATAAATACCCACCGTCAGTCTCGAACCCAGGACCTTGGTAACACTAGTTTGTATGACCTACTACTAAGCCATGACTCTCATACAGGAACACACTGCTAAAATAAATATAACATGTAATGGTAGGAATCAATATAAAGGCAATATAGGATGTGTACTACCCAAAGCATGTCAGGTAGATTTTTAATGCCTGAATTACTGGATTCCCATACTCGTTTAGTGTTCACGGAAACAGCCCTGCTAATTGTTAGCTTGTACATAATAATGTAAGGTAATGTACATATATGAAAGTATTATATGTACACACATATATATATATATATATATATATATATATATATATATATATATATATATTAATACATATGAAATATAGTGGTAGGTGTCAGTATTCACACACACTCACTACAGGAAACAGTGAAAATAAATGCAGCAACCACAATCTACAACACAGCCTGACTCCTGTGAGACTTAATAACCCTTTTAACTGCGTAAAGGTGCCTTCAGCACTTTGATTGACAGGTCCTATACTCAGTTTGAAAGAAAAATAAATTCCTACTGTCAGTCTCAAACCCAGGACCTTGGTAACACTAGTCTGTATGACCTACCACTAAGCCATGACTCTCATACAAGAGCATAGTGCTAAAATAAATATAACATGTAATAGTAGGAATCAATATAAAGGCAATATAGGATGTGTACTACCCAAAGCATGTCAGGTAGATTTTAATGCCTGAATTACTGGATTCCCATACTAGTTTAGTGTTCACGGAAACAGCCCTGCTAATTGTCAGCTTGTACATAATAATGTAAGGTAATGTACATATATGAAGGTATGTATATGTACACACACATATATACACATATATATATATATATATATATATATATATATATATATATATATATATATA
>NC_056725.1:645741968-645779468 GCF_019279795.1 Protopterus annectens
TAAATGACCCTGACCTTGAGCAGTATCCTACCTTCACCAAGAATGATGCCACAATACAGAGACAAGATGATCAGCTGTAATAATTGGCTTAAACTATGGTGTCATTCAAAGGGGATCAATGTCTGTCTGCCAGGGATGTCATGCAGGACAAGCCACGCTGATTAGCAAGGGATGGCTTGCACCTGTCACCCTGGGCTTCCGGATTTTGGCTAAGGCTCTTGCCACCCCATTGTGCCTTTTAGGCAAGGCTCAGATTCTAAACCTACCACCTAGAACACAAAAAGGAAATAAACTAAGGGTAATGCTGCTCAATGCCAGAAGTCTCAACCTCAAGATGCACTCGAAGCCCTTCTCAGTATGGAGAACATCGATGTCTGTGCTGTGACTGAAACCTGGTTCAAGGCTCCTGACAGCACCCGGCACTATCAGGTGTTACCTCATATCATGCGTTCGGCCCCAAAATCCGGACAACACCAAGAAAGGAGGGTGGGTGTCCATATTCATCAAGGACACCCCTCACCTCAAGGTTGGTGGCAACACACGATGCATCGGAGACCATCCAGGTGCAATTAACCGTAGGCAAGACTGCTCTGCAGTTTGTAGCATGTTACAGGCCACCCTCTCAAACTCAGGAACCTCACACAGCTTTCCTGAAAACACTGGAGGGGATAAATGTATCTCCAAACACCATCATACTGGGTGATTTCAACTATCCAAATATAGACTGGGATCACTACTCATGCCCCAACACTCTAGCCCAAAGGTTCCTAGAGTTGATAAACTCAAATGCCATGGAACAACTAGTCACCATCCCCACAAGAGGAGACAACATACTAGATCACATCATCACGAACATAGGGTCACAATGTTCAACACCAGAAGTATACCCATCATTGGTGAGATCAGATCATAAACTAATCTCACTGGAAGTCCACATCCCGCCCCCACTCCAGATAAAAAAGACTACAGTGAAAAACTTCTCAAAAGCCGACTTCACACTTCTAAAGACTGGTGTGGTCTCTTTCAAGGCCCCCAAGCCAGCGGAAACCATTACCCAAGCCGCTGAATCACTTACAAATGCCTTCTACCAGCACCTCCAGGACTGCATGGATCAGGCAATCCCAAACAAAACAAAGACTCTTTGTACCAAAGGCAAGCGTCCAGTCTGGTGGACCCCAGCCATAAACAAGCTCTACAACAGAAGGAAGGAGCTACTACAAGATAGAGCAAAATCTGTAGAAGGGAAGACACCCCTGCTCATTATAAGTAAAAAACTGGGATCTCCCATAAGATCATCCAAGGCAAATTTTGAGAGAAAACTCGCTAAGGACTCAAAAGACAATCATAAGGCCTTTTTTAGCTATGTTAGAAACCTGGGAGGAGACTCCCAGATATGCTCAGAACTAGTTCAAAATGATGTAAAAATCACTGAACCTACAGACATTGCCAACATACTGGCTGACAGGTTCAGTGCAGATTCCCCCCCCCCCAAAGGGAGAGATATCTATACCAGAGGATTGTAGCCCCCCAAACATCTCAAATGCTCAGGTGAGAACTGCTCTATCCAAGGCGAGAAACACAGCATCCATGGGACCAGATGGTGTCCCCGGTTGAGTGCTCCACGAACTCAATGAGGAATTAAACCCGCAGTTAGGGCAGCTGTTTAATCTTAGCCTCACCTCAGGATACGTACCCAAGGAGTGGCATACGGCAATGGTGGTCCCACTTCACAAAGGAGGTGCCTCCACCGACCCTGGAAACTACCGTCCCATCAGCTTGACAAGCCTGGTCTGCAAAGCTATGGAGAGGATCATAATGGAACTCATAAATGAAGACATAGGGGACTTGCAGACTTTGGATCCAACCCAGTTTGGCTTTGTCAAGGGTAGATCATGCCTTTTAAACTTGGTTGACTTTTTTGAAACAGTCACCAAGGCCATTGACGAGGGCAAGGCAGTCCACACAGCCTACCTTGACCTGGCAAAGGCTTTCGACACAATACCCCACTCGGGTATCATTGACAAACTCACCAGCTTAAATGTAAACCCATACGTCACAAGATGGGTTGCAAACTGGCTAAGTGACAGAACCCACAGGGTCAGAGTTGCTGGCGCCATGTCACACTCCAAGCCTGTCACAAGTGGTGTTCCACAGGGTTCAGTCCTGGGCCCACTTTTGTTCGGCATCTACTTTTCAGAAGTACAAGCAAACACAGGAGGATTATGGCTGACAAAGTTTGCAGATGACTGCTAACTGGGAACCATAGTTGAAAACCCATCTGACACAGACATCCTTCAGAAGGGTCTCATAGAAACGGATAACTGGTGCCAGAGCCATGGCCTAAAGTTAAACGCTAAACAATGCATAGTCATACCCTTCGGGAAAAACAAGATTACCCCTAGTTCTCATATAGGTGGCAATCCTCTAAGCACAGAAGAGGTTATCAGGGATCTGGGCACCCAGGTTGACAGTAACCTTTCGTTTGACACTCACGTTGCCAAAGTAGTTAGGAAGACCTTCTACATTGCCTACCTGATCATGCAGGGATTCACATCTAGATCAAGGGAGGTCATTGTTCCCCTGTACTCATCACTCATCAGACCAATGATTGAGTACAATGCCCCATTCGGAATGTATCTGACCCGACACCTGCAGCAATTGGAAAGGCCCCAAACATTCCTCACCAGAGGGATAAAGGGTCTCAAAAATATGTCTTATGCTGCCCGACTGAAGGAACTCCAGCTCTATTCAGTCGCTTAACGTCTGCTCAGAGGTGGCCTGTGCCTGACATACAAGGCCATGTCCAACCCGGAATTAATGAACATGCTTCACCTCAAAACCTCTAAATCCATCAGAACTACAAGGGCAAGAGACTTAAACCTCAACACAGCTATTAATAGGGTGTGCTGGAGGGACAGATTCATCACCCAGAGACTCCCTATGCTGTGGAACAACATCCTGGTACATGTGAGGCTGAGCACCTCGCTGGCTTTGTTCAAGAGAAATCTTGACCAATGGATGGGAGATCACAGGTATACTCCAGGGATAACCTCAGTGTCACTGCTTGACAGAGGCACAGCAAAATAATGGGCATATTATCCTTCAAACTGAAGGGGTGGTGGAAGCCACAAAACTCTGGGCTAGGCTTATAAATGCCCTAGGGCAGATAGCCTAGTATGAACCTATGAACCTAGGCCTGGTGCGGTTCCTGCTATTAGGACAGTGGTCTGCAGCAAGCTATATAGTAGTGGGCAGTTCTAGCCATTGGTATTTGACCATGGCTAATCCATGTTGCTTCTTGTTGTGGTACCAACATGGGGGTGTGGTTATCCATGACATTTATTGCTAGTCACCCTCGTTTTGTAGCTTGTTCTATGTTTTTGCACATGTACATCACTGTATGAGGTGTGACCTGGTAGTGTTAGGGTGCTGATGTGGGCTTTGACCCAGTTTTCTATTACAGCACTGATATCTACATTCTCTATACTGTGTGCGTTTACACTGCACGCATCTTGCTGTTTATACTTCTGGCATTGGGTAGCATTACATCTAGGTTCCTATCCCTTGTGGTACCTATGAAGGTGGGTTTGTGTTTTTGTGGTTTATGATTGGTGAGGGTGGATGTTAGTCAGGGTCCTCAGGTGGGCATATGGTACATGGTGTTACATTACTTAATACATGGCATTCATGCCTCAGGTGGTGCTGCAGGGCTGCCTCTGTTGGATGCACATACTACACTCCCTGTACATGTTTGGAAGCAGGTTGTGTCATGTTAGGCATCCCTGTTACTATATGAGTGAGTCAGAGCGGGTATCAGTCCCAGTGTTCCTACTGACCAAGTGTATGTGCTATGCGTTGCCTTTTTGCCAAGGCCAGGGCATACTGGGCATGCCTCCTTCTGCCTACTGGGGCAAGGTCAGGTTGTTCCTCCTCTGAGTCACCCTCTGCCTGTGGTGGCCTTGGCAATGGTGGGGGTATGTTTGGCCCAGCCCTATGCTGGTCCTGCTGCAGCTGTTTCCGCAGGATCATATTATGTAGCATAGCACATATCATGATCATTTGGGTACATGTAGTTGGTGTGTACTGCAAGGCTCCACCAGATGTGTCCAGACACCGGAACCGTGACTTGAGCAGCCCAAACACATGCTCTATGACATTATGTGTTTGTGCGTGTGCCTCATTATGGCGTTCCTGTTCAGGTGTGTGTGCATTTCTGATGGCTGTCATCAGCCACGGCTCAAGTGCATAACCTGCATCCCCCACTAGGTGTCCGTGTGGGAAGTCCCCACTGGCAAATGATTGGTACAGCTGCGTCAGATGCCAGATGTGGGAATCGTGGTAGCTCCCAGGGCAGCCAGCACACACATTCATTATTATGCCCTGGGCATCACACACGACCTGGCAGTTGATGGAGGGGAATCTCTTGCAGTTAATGTAGGCTCTACCCCGCTCACCGGCTGGTGATTTGATGCATATGTGCGTGCAGTCTATTGCACCCAGTACCTCAGGGTATCCCACTATTTGCTGGAAGAGACGCATATTGCTGGCCAATACCTCACAGGCATTGGGGAAATATACATGATCACCGACATGTGCTGACATGGCATCCAGGAACTGGTGCAGTACCCTGGAGGCTGATGCCTGTGATATCCCCATCATATCACCAGTTGGTCTCTGGAAGGTACCTGTTGCTAGTATTCTTAGGCCAACACATACCTTGGTTTTCACTGGGATGGGTTCCCCTCTGTTGGTTCTGTGTGTGAGGCGTGGCCTGCACAGCTCAACAATTTGCTGCATAAGGTCTCTGTCCACTCTGTAGCGCTCTACTATCTCCAGCTCATGTAACCCATGGTAGGTGACCCTGGGCCTGTATGCTCTTCTCCTTCTCCTCACTCTGGGTTGTCTGTCAGCATCTGCATTGTCAACACCCTCAGCAATTCGCCTATGCCCGATTATAACAGCTATGGCAGCCCCTAGCATTTCTGCTCTGAGTTCAGCTTTTTTCAGTTTTCAATTCTGATAGCTTACTTTCTTGCAGTATCTCTTGTGAGAAACACCCTGCACTGCTGTTTGCAGTGTTTTAAGTGCTGGGTTGGGCTTCTAGTCTGCCTGTGTAATTGCCTGCTTCCAATTGTTTCCACCAATTAACTCCAGCAGTATCCTCTGGCAGCTTCCTTGTATTCTGGTTGTTTCCTGTTTCCTCTCTGTTTCCTCAGGGGGAGCAATGTGCACACCATCTTAAGCATGCTCACAGTTACTTAAACGTGCGCACACATCCTTACACGGTGTTACACGCGCGCACACATCCTTACTCGGTGTGAACTTAGCTGATTCATGTTAAAACACGCGCACACAGCCTTACACATGTGCACGCCCGCGCAAACCGTTGTAAACGGTTTGCAACACGCTCCCACATGTTGAACCTGCCTTACATGCGCGCACATGCGCGCATGCACGTATATCAAGAAAGTTTGAGTGTAGGGATAGTGTGCACCCTCTATTTCTTGACTTTCCTAGTGTTCTGTTGGGACACACCTCTCTCCCTGATGTCTGTCTGTCATCTGTCACTTTACATTGCCCTCCAATCTGATACATTTATTTCTATCATTCCCCCACGTGATGTCACCTACCTCTTACTCTGTTCCTCCCCCTTCTGTAACTCTTACACTACTCAGAAAGTGCTCATTACCTATGTGGCAGTGTGATTCAGTATTGTAACCCTCATTTACACAGGATTGCCTAGTAATGCTTAGTTACATGTCTTACACAGAGCTTACCCCCCTTGACAACCACTACACGGAGGCCATATTGTTTTTGGTCTGCTAGTCCATCCATTGTCATTCCATGTAATACATAAATCCCACAATTGTGGGCTTATAAGCTTCGGTTTTCAGTTTTAGGCAGCGCACCCTGTTTGCGCAGGTGTGCGCTGCAGTTAAACATCAAAATCCCACGAAAAAAAAAAAGTTATTTAAAATACTTTTGCAACACTTTTTATTGCCAATGGCCACATATTTGGCTATTGGCATGCTAAATGAAACATATGCACCCTTTATTTGGAGCTGACATAGCTCCATTGTCAATTTTGCAGAAATGTACTCAGTTGTCAGCTGAGTACATTTCTGCAACAATCCGTTACACGGACTGGTTTAGGCTTCTTGGATCGCTCAAATACCTCATTTGCATATTTTTGAGCTGCAAATGAGGTATTGAGCATTTCCACTCCCAGTCCGTGTAAGAGACATGTTAGCTGTCTCTTACATGGAGGTTTGGGCTGTTCCTGGATCGGGAGGCTTACACGGAGGCTTACACTACTCTTAAACTCCGTGTAAGCCTTCCTGAATCCTGCCCAGAGCCCCCCCCCAAAGTCTGTTGTTCCTTGTGCAACATAGAAACAATCTTCTTCTTCTTCTTCTTTCGGCTTTTCCCGGTTAGGGGTCGCCACAGCGGATCACCTTGTCCGCACATTGAATGGCAGTAGAGTTTTACGGTGTCGAGTTGCCAGCCGTAACCTTCCACAGAAGGCACACTCACACGCACACCTAGGGCCAATTTAGAGTATCCAATCCACCTGCAGCAAGTCTTTGGGATGTGGGAGGAAACCGGAGCACCCGGAGGAAACCCACGCGACCACAGGGAGGACATGCAGACTCCGCACAGAAGGTACCCCAGCCGAGGATCGAACCGGAGAACCTCTTGCTGTGAGGCGGCAATGCTAACCACTGCACCACCGTGGCCGCCCTGCAACATAGAAACAATAATGCTGACAAAATAGCAGCTCTCAAACTGAGAGGAGAAATGCTTGTGAGGTTACATAAATCATATGTGGGAATGCCACTTGCCCCCCCCCACCCCGCAAAAAAAAAGAAGATAGTCACTTTTTGTGTATCCCTCTGATATTAGATTGAGATGAAAATGAAGCTGCAGATGGCAACTGTCATATATTTTGAGTTACTTTTGCCATACATATATACAGCATGCATCCTCTACTCCTATCACCAAAAGACATCCACTGTCTGTGTACCTCTCTGATGTCAGACTGATACAAAACTGAAAGAACAAATAGAACATAATAACACTTCAACTTGTTGCTGTCAGGTGTATATTAAAACCATGACTCCTTATCCCTACTCCAACATGCCTCTCAACCTCTTAGTGCAAGAGATCTGGACAAAGCCAAAACAGTGGTGGGACTAAGAGTCAAAAAGAGGGACAGATTTTAAATATTGCACTTATAAACTTAGAAAGTTGCTAGAATAACAGGTTTTGCATTAGCATTCATTTTCAAAAGGATATGAAGCCTGAAACTCAAATGCCTGTCATTATTTAGTGAGTTTAATCCCTACTAGTTCGACAGAAAACCTCAAATTGTATGAGGAACAGACCAAAAAATATGAGGCAAAAATCTGGACAGTCTACAAAATCTGGACAGTTGAGAGGTGTGCCCCTAAAAGATAGTCACTGATATATGCATCTGATGTTCAGTTGTGAGGATGGTGAAAAAACAACAGTCATAATGTTTTCCTTCTTGTTGCTCCAAAGCTGTATTCTGCACCTATACAACTTGTCCCCAGCCCCAACACAAGCTGTATTGATCTTGTGTGCACAACTGTAAGATCTGTAAGGAACATTAAAGAAATAATGACTACACCAGCCTCAGCACCTCCCACCCCCACCAGAATCTTCTATGTATGCCTCTGAACATGGCTAGTTATAGACTAGATGGAGTTTTGGAGACAGGCGACTACTAAGCCTGTATCAAAATCCAATTATACTTTCTGGGGTGCAGATGCTGCCAGGTCCCCCCAACCAGGAGCTCCGTGATGCTTCTTAGGCCTTATTTTTGAAAGCTAACGTTTAGCTGATTTTTTATTACTATCTGAAATAGTTATCTATTTGCTCAGCAATATTGTACATGTCCACAGATAAAAAAATAAAATTAGTGAAATTAGTTTTTACTATGTGCAGATGAACACACACACACACACACACACACACACACACACACACGCACACACGCACACACGCACACACGCACACACACACACACACACACACACACACACACACACACACACACACACACACACACACACACACACACACACACACACACACACACACGCACACACACACTCTTTCTCTCTCTCTCTCTTTGACACATCATCTTGTATGAGACCTGGCATGTTGAGGCAGTGTCAGTATATGTGTGTGTGATAAATCATTGGCCCTCACAAACCAGATCTATCACAGGATGCATGAATGTACATGTACACTGCACTCTTACAGACAAATTGGAAGAGCACCAATTCAACTATGATGTGGCTTTGGGGCTTTGGAGGAAACCGCAGTACATAACGACAGAAAAGGCATGCAGACTCCATATAGGATAAGCCCCAGCAAAGAACTCATCTGGAGTCAAATGGTAGGAAATATCAATTTTACACATTTCACCACTGTCTCAATAAGAATGGGCTTTCTCACGTACCCTGCCCCTGCCAAATCACAAAAGATGTCCACTTATTTTATGTAATGCTGATTTTTTATGATGGAAATTGAAGACATTATGGCCAATGTAGTACTCTTAAATACAGTACAACCCCCCCCCCCCCACATCACACAAACAATACTAGTTTTACTTTGATTTCAGCTAATACATGCTGGAGAGACAGCTATGTGTCATAGATACTCTTTCTTCT
The DNA here is from genome assembly GCF_019279795.1 of Protopterus annectens. Taxonomy (NCBI): domain Eukaryota; kingdom Metazoa; phylum Chordata; order Ceratodontiformes; family Protopteridae; genus Protopterus; species Protopterus annectens. The sequence goes on from NC_056725.1 coordinate 645,750,668, forward strand.
TTGAAACAGGCCTCCCATCCATGTGAAGCAGAGTTTATCCCTGCCCTTATTCAAGCAAAACTTAGAACAGTGAATGAGGAATCATAAAATACCCCTGGTATGACCCCTAAGTCTCTATTAGAGAGTGAAAGCTTGTAAATACTCAGCCACCCATCCCCAAGTATATATACCCCCAACAAAACCCTTATGAATGAATACTTATCAATTTTTTGGGGGGAAACATGGCTAAAAAGACCTATTGGGTCAATAGCCAGGTATTCTACTATGATATAATGCAATGCATTATGTGAAACTACTTCTACAATACCAGATCAGTGACTTGATTAGCAGTGATCAAACAACAGCAGGGGTAAGTCACTTTTATCTACAGATGACCTTGCATCAATTACAGCCACTTTACCAACTATGCACACATCAGTTGCTGGAGAGTAGTAAAAAAATCGTAACAATAATAATATCACATTATACCATGACCCCCCATTAATATTCCAAAACGTGCACGCTGATTGGCCAGCGTGCACGTTGTAAATCGACTTATACTAATGGAAAAAGGTCCGTCGCCGGACTTTTCCATTAGTATAAGTCTCTTTAACACTGTCTCGCTATGTTAAAGAGTTTAACATAGCGACACAGGTTTAAAAAAGCAACAGAGATCTCCGTTGCTTTTTAAAGCTGTCTCGCTATGTTAAACTCCTTTAACATAGCAACACAATGTGTAAAAGCAACGGAGATCTTGCTTTCCCGTTGCTTTTTTAAACATGTCTCACTATGTTAAATGGGTTTAACATGGCGAGACAGCTTTAAAATAAGCAACGGAGATATCCGTTGCTTATTTTACTGTCTCGCCATGTTAAACCCATTTAACATAGCAGACAGGTTTAAAAAAACGGAGAAAGCAAGATCTCCGTTTTACTGTTTTGCTATGTTAAATGGGTTTAACATAGTGAGACAGCTTTAAAATAAGCAACAGACATCTCTGTTGCTTATTTTAAAGCTGTCTCGCTATGTTAAACCCATTTAACATAGCGAAACAGTAAAAAAGCAATAGAGATCTTGCTTTCTCCGTTGCTTTTGGCCACAGCTCTGATGTACTGCGTAGGCATGCTCAGTACATCAGAACTGCCGCGGATACCAGACAGCTGCGGAAGGGCAGCAAAGAGGCATTATACAATGCCATTATTTAAGAAAAGTAATTATTTCTTTTCTTAAATAATATCATAGTGGAATAGCAATAACCCACTTCTGGGTGTGGGTAATGCGGGATTTACCCACGGTTGTCTTTGTTTGGTCCCTTGGGCTTCGCCCTCAGGACCAAACCACGCCAACCATGGGTAAATCCCGCATTACCCACACCCAGGTGTGGGTTATTGCTATAGTAATGTATGTGAAGTCCTTCAGACACACTCAGTGTTATCTTACTTCACACAAGTGCACACTAATTATGGAAAGCCAGATTATTAACTGTTTAAACTGAATAAATTACAAGAGTTTCACTGTTTATGCTTTGAAGAAGTTTAGTACAAACTTGTCGAAAAGTGTATGTTATTAATCGCACTTCAGTTTTTATTTAATAAAAGGCAGCTTACAACAGCTACTCCGTTGAGAGCGTCCTGTTTCCTACAGTGTTTGTATTTAGTTTTTCTTCGTTCATCAGAGGTCTGTGTCTGTGTCGAATGGAATCAGGAAACTCTCCAGCGAGTTCCCCAGCGAGTATCGCCTCTTCACAAGGGAATGAGGGGAATTTAACCATGCTCATTGAATTACTCACGCAAAAAATGGACCGGCTGTCCGAGCAGGTCAGTGCTATTACCCGCTCCCAAAAAGAAATGCAGGAGAGGGAGAAAATGACCCGCGTAGTAACACCAGGTTCACAACTAGCACAAAACAGTGGAACTATGAGCGGACCTTCTCAAACAGGAGGTCATAACCCAACAGGAAGTAACAACCATGGTGAGCGATCACCGGTAGACCAGAGAGGTAACTATGGCAATGTTGCTCAAACCCATACCGGAGAACAAGTGATTGGACTTGCACAAAGCCTCAGTAACACCGGCACAATACCAGCCCTGGATGTATGGGTTCATAGGGAATTTTATTTTAACAACGGAGGTGTGACAGTGAACCCTGCTAACCAAGAGGAGGTAAGCAACGATTTATCAACAAGATTGACTATGTTTGACAACAAACTTTTTAAGGTACGGAAGTTGCAACTTGAAGTTGCTTACTTCCGTGAATGTATAAAATTAAAAATAGTGCCGAAGGGACTGAGACTATGGCAATTCCCTGCAGGACTTGTGGAAGGTACGACCTTCCACAATGTGTTATTAACAATGTTTGACAGACATGGACTGGAGCTGTTAGGCTTATTTTGTGAGCAGTACCAGTTAATGATAGATGGTCTATTAAGTGAAATAGATGTACTGGACAGGGGGATAAAGGAGGATATTAACTTTGGAAGATACCAGTTCGAATATGAGAGATGCTTTAAAAGCATCGATGAACACCTCAGCAGATTAAATTCAACAAAGAACAAAAAAATAACCAGAGATTTAAATGACTATAGACTGGGGAAAGCATATCCAAAGCCGCCTGTGCATAATACTAGTAATATTCTAACGACAGGGGATTCAGGTGTGAACACTGGAGCTGTTGGAACAACGGAGTGTAATTCAACGAACTTAAATGAGGATCAATGGGACCAGGACATGGAGTACAGTGGTCAAGGTACAAGTTTTGAGACCAGGAGGAGTGAAAGAATAGCGAACCAAAATAAAAATAAAAATAAAAACACCAATATGAGCTCCAACACTGACAATGAGTTTAACTCTAATGGTAATAATCAGGGTGGAAATTTTCGCCCAGCAGCCTCTTACACTAGGAGACAGAACAACAACAAAGGAAGGGGGGCCAGGAGGAAAAGGTGGTGAATTCGACATACAACGAGGACAACTTTGAACCCCCAAATGATGGTTGCAGGATTTTACTAAATGCGAGTGGTGATTTCAAAGTGTTTAACTACTCTAACTATAACATCAGTAATGAGACAGTCGAACTACTATCTAAGGGTCATACCTTTGTACCCTCCCGCCATTTCGACTTGGCTAACACCCTAATTGACTTGAAACTTTTTACCAGAAAACTCAACTTATTATACCTCATGGGGAATGATCTAAACAGACAATCCCAGTTTTATGTATCCAGTGTCTTCAATCCCCCATTACACCCGACTCTTGCAATTTTTGAGAGGGCAATGGAATTAGACTTGAGGAACATTAGGAATCAAAATCTTAAACATGGTTTTAACAACCACAACATAACCATGGAGGAAAGACAGGAACTGCAGTTCCTCAGAGAAGTCCCAGTCCGGTTAATGAAGCCAGACAAGGGCGGTGGCATCACTATTATGACCTGTGATGATTACAATTCCAGAATGCACCAGATTCTTAATGGGGAAGCATATTCTACATCATCTATAAGTGAGATGAACACAGCACACAACAGGATCAAGGGTTTTATCAAAGAGTTGTATATTGAAGCACGTATCGACAGGGAAACATATAGCTACATGCAGCAAGTATCACCTAGAATTCTGTTATTGTTCGGAATTCCAAAAATTCATAAGAACATCAACAACCCACCGATGCGACCTCTAGTAGACGGGAGGAACAGTATCACATACACCTGTGCCAAGGTGTTGGACAGGATCTTACAGAAATATGTGGCTATGGAAAGGCAAATTACTAAAGATTCTTGGTCCTTCCTTAGTTCCATTAACACCTTGGAATTCCACCCCAATTGTCTACTAGTCACTATTGATGTGAAGGATCTTTATTCTTCCATCCCTCATAATATAGCAGTAGACTGGGTTCCAACTATGCTGAGGCTACTGGGAGCATCTGATGAAGAAAGTAAATTGGTGGGAGAGTTGATTGATGTAGTTCTCTCTTATAATTTTATTAAATTTGAGAGAGAACTATATCATCAAAAAATAGGAATAGCCATGGGCTCCCCATGTGGGGGGAGCATAGCAAATCTAGTCATGGCATCCTGGGAGAGATCTTTCTTATTGAATGAAGGTCGATATAGCTCTAAACTACTCTTCTACACCAGATACCTTGACGATATGTTTGTGATGTTTGATGGTACTCACACTGATATTGAGGACTTCATGGGATACCTGAATAATTCTACAAACTTTCTTTCTTTCACTTATCGCTTTGATAGTGAGAGGATTGATTATTTAGATGTTGACCTCAGGAAAGACCACATCAAGAACATCTGGGTTTCCAAGATCCATCGGAAGGAGACCTATTCCAACTCCTTCCTACACTATTCTAGCTGCCACCCTAAACACCACAAGAAATCAGTGGTAAAGGGTCAATTAGTAAGGGCAGCTAGAATGGTAACGTATGATGAGGAATTCACTGAAGAATGTGAAACTTTGTTTCAGTTCTTCGTGAAGAGGGGTTACCCCCACGATTTTCTCTATGAGATCTTGGACGAAGTCACAATGAAAAGAACTATGAAGGTATACGTACCACTTTTAAATGACAGTGGTTTGAAGCAAGGGGTGTCAGTGGTCCAGGATGGCAACACTCCTAATGGGATGAACTTCATGGCCAGTTTCTGTTGCACATTTAACTTAGATTCCCACACAATTTTCAAGATCACTCTAAAAAACTGGGATTTTTTATCCTATGATGCTGAGTTGAAGAATAAACTTCCGACTAAACCAAAATTGGTCTACAAAAGGGGTAGTAACTTAAAAGAACTACTTGAGGGTAGTAAACAGACATACACAACAAGGAAAGGCATGAGTAAATGTAACATGTGTAAATACTGTAAGGTCATTGACGAAGGTTGTAGTTTTGAAATAGGTGAGTGGAAATTTAAAACACACCACAAATTCAACTGTAACAGCAAACAAGTGGTGTATTTGGCTAAGTGTTGCTTCTGTCCGGCCTTCTACATTGGGAAGACGGACAGAAAATTAAATGAAAGGATTTATGAACACCTTTACAGTATCAGGAGTAATAAACTAACTAATGCCCTGGCCAGACACATTAATGATCATCCAGGACACGAGTTCAAATTTAGGGCCATAGACCAACAGGTTAGTGATGGAAGGGGTGGTCATGATTCCCTAAAACTCGAAAGGAAAGAGCTCCTTTGGCAACTCAGGGTGAACGCAAACCAGAGACCTGGTATAAACGAAATGTGTTCGATCCAGTGTATACTGAGGCTTAAGAATTTAGAGAGATAGTGTATCTCTCTCTAAAAGTCACTTAGCCATTAGTTTGTGGTACTTTACTAAAACTGTTACTAAAACTGTTACTATAGCTTTTTACTCACTCACCATTCATTACCTGCACATGTTTGAATTCCCAGCCTTTACTACACCCTTATTATACCACAATTTTGAGTAGATATTGAGTTTTATTATGAACTTCACCACGAGTTTTATTCGTGTGTCTAGGTGCTTATTTGGTTGGTTAACTAATATTGGTCCAGTCGAACTTTAATGTTAGCATCTTTTTTACACTTGAACAATAGCAAGAACTAACAACAGTCCATGTTGGGCACCATTCTATTTCCCCATCTGTCTGTCATTTTTATGCAGAAGTCCGGGTGACTATTATAATTTTGTTAGACAGTTGAGTTTGTTAACCCACCATTGTTAGTCACAAAGGGGGTAGGTACTTAGGTGTTTCAGGAACAGGCAGGTTCTGGTATTACCGTACAACACCACTACTCCCATTTTATACAGTTTGTATTGGTGCACGGTTTAGTGCAAAGAGACGGGTTAATGACCTGTTTAGGTTTTATACATCAACATTTGTATATTTACTTTCTATATATCTTTTATATATATATTTTTTTTTAAAAATTGGGTATATTGGTACATTTGAAAACTAGTAACCTATTGAAAGAGGGACGCCTTTTTATAGGCGTAAATATTATTGTAAGTGTACCCTCATCGTAAGTAAATTATAGGTTAATATATCCTTTACATTCTATTTTTAATTTGATACTTGAAAAGTTTTTAATAGTTTTAAACATGGTCTTATCTGTCTTGTCTTTATGTTTGAGCACATATTTGTGAACGTTCGGTTCAGCTCTTTATTTCAACAAGTTGGACCGGATATTCCTTTCCTTTTTTGCTAACAGTTCATTATGTGTTTCACAGGTTTATCTAATGAATGAACAAGTGTTAATTGATGGGTGTTTAAATGTAAACCCCTTTGAGAGTTTCACTGTTTATGCTTTGAAGAAGTTTAGTACAAACTTGTCGAAAAGTGTATGTTATTAATCGCACTTCAGTTTTTATTTAATAAAAGGCAGCTTACAACAGCTACTCCGTTGAGAGCGTCTTGTTTCCTACAGTGTTTGTATTAAATTACAAGAGGGTCAGGTACTTTTATCCACAAACAGCCTCCATCCCCAACCCATTAAAGTCACCTCTGTGAGCACTTCAGATATCTGACTGTGATAAAAACAATGGCCATATAATGTTTTTAACCTTGCTCCACACAGTTGCCACATATGAAAGTATGTCAAGTCCCTTCACATAAATTACATTAGTTCTGCAAAGCCAGAATAATAAGCAAACAATGAAAAATCATTTTCCCAGTAATTATACCTGCTTTGTCTGTGTACTTTTCAGATGTCCAGGTTGATTTGCACAAATAATATTAGTTCTGGAAAGTCAGAATAATGAACAAACAACAAGCGGATACCTAGTCATTTCCCTCCACAAGCAGTCCCAGCAGTTATAATTATTTCATCTTTGGTATACCTGAGATGCCCAACTCTTTTGAAAAAAAAAATACTAAAATAAGGACCACACAATACTCTATTCAAATAACTGACAGCCTCTCCTCTTAGCCTCAGCAGCCAAGTGCGGAACGCTCCACATTTAGCATCGACTTAGCCCACTGTTCTACTGTTCCACATTGTACAGTGCTGGTTCTACTTTTCCATTTCTTTTTGACTCGTATTATGCAATTACTGCCAATTGGCATTATGGTATACAAGCCAATCACGTCAATGCTCCTAAGGTAAAGGGAGCTACTGAGGATGCAGCGAATTCAGCCATTTGCTTTCTGATAGTAGTTTCCATGCCACTGCTATACCTTAAAAAGGTATTGCAGGACACAGAGAGTAAGAGCGATCATCATTGTGAAGGAGGAATATTGCAGGATGCACACATGCTTTGTAGAAACGGAGACTGAGGAACTGTTACAGGTTAGCACATGTATGTCATTCAGCAGTTGTCTTTCTTAATGTACCTGTAGGGATGTAACAGCACTACAGTGACACATTGAAGGATCATGCATTTTGAACAGATTTAAATTTGCAGAATAGTTATAAATTACTTCTACAGCCCATTTTCGTATAGTGCAATAAGTGTGTTTACATACCTTACATGATTGTAATAATAACTTACAATAGTCAGAAAACAAGAAACTAAAGAGATCTTAATAAAGCATATATTTAAGTATACTGACCTTCACAATGGTTAACTTTATGTGCAGGTAAGTGGGACACTGTTATGGTTTATTAAATCATTAACAAGAAACTCCCAAATAGCATACCTCTCAATTGTCCAGATTTTTGCCTAATGTCCAGATTTTGCCTCATATTTTTGGTTTCTTCCTCATAAAATTTGTGATTTTCTGGACTTTTATGGCTAATCAGTGAGGACTGAAGTCACTAAATAATGATAGGCAGTAGAGTTTCAGAATTCATATCCTTAAAATTCATGATCAATACAAGACTTTTTATTCTAACAATTTTCTAAGATCAACATTTAAAATGTGTCCATATTTTTGAGGCCTTGCCCCCATTATTTTTGGCTTTGTCCAAATTTTTTGTGCTAAGAGGTTGAGGGCTATATTTTTTGTTTACAAGATAGTGTTTCTTGTAACAGTAGAGCTAATACAAAATCATGTTGCATTAGCTATATGCAGTAGTCTGTAAGTTTTCCATTGCTATTCCAAATTTGAGGTAAGTATATATAGTATGGCATGCCAATGTAAACTTGGAATGCAATAGCATTGATCATGTCCTCCCTATATATTGGTTGTATAACTGTAAGTATTACATGTGGAGTCACCTCTACTGGCATAGAGGAATAAAACTCTAATTACAGCCAAGTAACCCCAGTTCACATAGAAGTTCAGGGTGCCTGTTAAAGTTGACACGGGCAGGAGAGGAATAATAATGCTTATGCCTGCTTGCATCTATAGTGGGCAAGGGATGGGGGAGGGTGGGTACTCATGGGTACACTCCCCATAGTATAATCCCTTGTGGAGACTGGGGATCATCTGGAATGTACTTGTCTGCAAGGAGGGGAGCATGGTCGACTGATTACATCACACAGAAGTCTGGCCTGAATAAGAGTGTGCAGGTGTTAGTGCTAAGCAGAACCATCCCTTCTGCCTACCTGACTGACTGCATCCCTTCGTTACCACTGCCCAGTGATGGGGAACAAGTGGGCCAGTTGACCAAGAGAGAGTATGATACTCAATAGGCAGTAGGGGCAACAAAGAAAAAAGTATTACTTGGGAAGTTTCAGTTTGCCTCAGTACATTTGGAGGGAACATTCTGTACTGATGGTGTTGTTGCTGGGCTGCTGACTGTTGCTGGAGCTTTAACTTTGGAATTTTTGTTTCTGCCAGATTATTTCAGAAAATGTATATTAATTCATGTTCTGTTTTTCTGTCAATGACTCAAGGTAATAGTAGAAATATTTTAAGTGTTTTTTTACTATTTCTGGATTTGTCCGTGATTCTGTCAGATTTGTCAAGGCTCTTTGGAAATGATGCATTTTTGCGCAGTGCAAAAATAGGGTTCTCCACATTTTGTTTGTCACGCATTGCTAGGGTCTGTGTTCCACATTTCCTCTTAAGAGGTTGAGACCCGAGAACAACCAAAATCATACAGAGTATTATAGTCATAAAATAGCAGAGTATTCTAAGAACCAAACCAGTACAAGAATGGAGACAAGAGATTTTGCCGGTAGGGTTGACTGTGGTCAGGGATACAAATAATAGGCAAGAGGGGGCTGGAATTTATTGGAGAAAATTGGCAAAGGAACCAAGGTATTGGGAACAAATAACTAGAAAGGGAAAGGTAATAGAATGGGAAGAGGCCAAAAATGTATTTGGACTGCAGGTTAGAGACTGCTTTCCCTATCAAAGATTGATATCAGAATATAGGCAAAGAGAAAGAAACAGGGGGGTCCTGAATGAAAGACCAGCACTGGTAGATTTTTTAATAGAATGTAGAACAGATGCTACCTTTAAAAAAGGAATAATTAGTAAAGAATATAATATACTGCATGATAATTACAAGAATCAATTAGAGGAGCTTAGAAAGGATTGGGAAGAGAGATTGGATAAGCAATTCACAAAGAGACGATGTGGGGATATATGTATATCTCCCAAATATGCAACAAAGTCTAGAGGATTTAGGATGTTTGCCTGGAAATGTTTACATAGGTATTTTTATACCCCATGTAGACTCCAAAGAATTTTTCCTGAGGTGGATAGCAAATGCTGGAGGTGTGATTGGCAAGAAATAGGTAGCTGCAAATGTATTTTTGAAGGTGCGATGAACTGGCAGACCTTTGGGATTCCCTGCAGGCTGCTCTGTCAGAAGTGCTGGGTGGACAGATTGGACTGACCGGGGAGATGATTTTTTTTTTTTTGAATTATGCTACAGAATCAGAATTACCTAGACATAGTAAAGCCTTGCTGAGTCTAATTATGGTGGCTGCCAAAAAAGCAATTACTAGAAAATGGAAATCAAAGTCTAGACCAACTTTACTAGAAGTTGTGAATATAGTAACTGAGTTAAAGTAACTGGAATTGGGATGTTTAGAAAAGGGAAGGAGCAAACAATATAGAAAAAAATGGGAATTGTGTGAAAGTATATGCAGAGCAGGAACAAGGTTTAAGCGACAGGATTTGAATGAGCTATATAATGCTTAACTGACAATGACTAGAATGTTTATAAGTGATTAGCAATGTTTACAACTACAGTTGTTTCAATGGTGTACGTGATGTAAACTGTTTGCAACTAAAGTGATTTCATTTTGTATGTTTTTCATTTATATAAATGTATGATTGCCTTTGTCACATGTGGAAATTTAATAAAGATGCTGGGGGAAAAAAGAGGTTGAGACCTATGCTCTTAGCATAAAAGTCAGAGACAAAAATGAAAATCAAGAACAGATTTTAAAGATTGCGTTTGTTACTTAGAACATTGTTGGAATAAAAGGTTTTGCATTAGTATGTATCTTTTAAAAATATGAAGTCTGAAAATTAAATCTATCATCATTTAATGACTGCAACTCTCAATGATTTACCATAATACCATAACATTTTTAAGGGTCTGACCAAACATATGAGGCAAAAATCAGAAACATTCTGTGAATCCACTTCTTTGTGTGTTCACTCAGCTAAGAGTTAGAAAAACTGTGCAGTATGTGACTTTTGCGTAATCTTATCCCTCATATTAATTCTTTTGTTTGCTAGGAGTTAATATAATTAACATTACTGCCATGACCACAGTGTGATCTAATGCATCTGTTTTCCTTGGTTCTTTTAATTGGTTACTTGGTAAACTTCCTTGCTGGTGTCCAATTGGATCATATATCATACAGTGAGAGGGAAAAATTAACATAATGAAGGTAGCTATAGTTTGAAGTAAAAACATAATTTACTGAAAAAATTGTAAAATTGAATGGATCATTGCAGTACTAGAAGAGGTGAAATTGCAACTTCATGAGTGAATGTTTAAAATTTGAAACAACTGAGAAAACTGGTACAGTATGAGTGCTAATGGTCACAGTAAACAGAAGGGGAAATGTACACCCCTGCACCTCAGACTTAGTCCACCACTGGACCCTGAAATGTACAGTAAAATATTTGAAGTGTGCCTACTATTACACAATATGTTGCTACACAGTGGTGATATATTCAGGAGAAAGAGGATGTTATGAAGTCAGCAGTGGTTGGGGTTGGCATAATGGTTAAGGTGTTTACCTTACAGGCACAAGGTACAGGGATTGATTCTCACCTTGGGATGCAAGGCTAGATTTAAAAAGGCAACCTGGAATTGTTTACCTAATAATCCCTTATGAACCAATCAGGAGATTCCTGTTGAGGAGCCTGAGGAGGAGTTGACTGCAGGAAATGACCATGTGGGACAGAGGCAACTACAGTACACCATAGCATTTTTAAAAGGAAGCTTCCATTGCATAACTATGGTCCAAACTAGACATAACATACAACAGTGACAATGATGCATGCAATAATACTACCAAGATGTACTATATCATGCACTGAACAACTGTCATCATAGGCACAGCTGGGGAGGGACAAAGTGACAGGCGTCAACAAAGGGCAATGCATGTGTGTAAGGGTGGTGTACCGGTTAATACTATGTGCAACTATGTGTGTCAGGGATGGGTGAGTGCAGGAACCAGGAACACTGGTCAGGGAGGGTGTGGTTTCAAGACTGTAACTGGGCAGAGTTGGTGGTGCTACTGACTATGTGGAGGTATGCATGGATAAAGCAGTTGGTGCAGCACTGGGGTTTGATGGACATGAACTGTTGGCAACCATTGATGCTTTTGCTGCTAGAGAAGAAGGTATTCCATGTGCCGATGTCTCAGCCACATTCGTCCCTACTGTAGCATCCCTGGACCATGCAGTGGGTTGTATAGGTACAGGAGCTGAATCTGTGGATGGGGTGGGGATATAGATATCTCATTAACTGTGTCTATCACTGCCACCATGACTACTCACTGTACTGGAATTTGGCTGCTATCATCATTAAGCCCAAACAGCTCCCCAACATAATAGGCTCATATGTAGTTACTAGGTATGCAGTCCAGGAGATCATTGAGGAGCCTAGCCCACATTCCCAATTGGTCCAAAACTCTGTCTTGTTAAGTGACTTGCTCAAGGTCACACAGCTGGAAAATGAAGGTGGAAAGAATCTAGTCAATCATATGTTTGGCGCATAAAGTAGCTCATTAGCAAGTCAGAGCTGTAGTCCTCTGTGCTGACTGCCAGACTGCCTACGTCCATGATGAAGAAACCTGACAATACATCACCTCTGAAAATGGTTCTAAGCATATCCAAGTGTATGAATGCCCTTTTCAGCATCACCCATGGCCCACTGTATATAAACCACTATAACACATTGCTGTAGAATACCTACAGTTGATACACTTTGATCAGACTAATGGTGCAGTTGTATTCTTGATGTGCCTATAATAACAGAGAAACCATGCTTGTTGGTTGTTATTTATTTAAGTTAATTATTTATTGCTATTTGATTACCAGGAAAGTCCAACTGGGTAGGAGTCCAATCTCACGGGAGGCTCAGGAAGAAAAGCTCCAAATTATTACAAAACATTTCAAGAACAATAATTTTACAATGTTCAAAAATAAAACAAAAACATCTGTAGTTTAAACATTTATAACAAATTAGACATAATAATAAAAACGGGTCTTTATTAGAACATCAACTTTTTAAAACGTCGAATGTTCTAATATCGACCCCTATTCAGCGAACGCTGACAACATCGAACATGCAGAACAGCAAATTTTTTCCCAGGGAAAAAATTTGCTGTTTCGACACACATACACACAACACAAACACACCAAACAAACAGCAATCCACACACATACACCTAAAATCCTACATCTAACCCTACATTAAACTGTACACACACCAGTAGCTATCCACTTACCTTAACCCAAACCCTAACCCTAAGGTCCGTCACTATCGCACACTCACCTCACCCGCACCCTACCCCTAACTCACCTACCCCACCCTAACCCTCACGTCCACACAATCGCACACTTACCTGACCCGCGCCCTAACCCTAACCCTAACTCACCTACCCCTTGCCCTAACCCTCATGTCCACACAATCGCACACTTACCTGATCCTGACCCATAACTTTCCACCACAGTACTGAACATAGCGAAGCCACAGGAACGGCCATCCAAATTCCTTCCATAGGAAGAAATTTGGTGTTCCGCAGCTTCTCTATTTTCAGCGTTCACTGAATAGGGGTCAATATTAGAACATTCGAAGTTTTGAAACTTCGATGTTCTAACATAGACCCAATAAAAACATTGGTTAAGAATCAATAAAAAGTATATGACAATCATCTAATATTTATTGACATTTTAGACAGTTTGTAGAGAAATTAAAAATAAGTTAGTCTAATACAAACAGGAATTGCAATATAAAGTGAGGGAAAAACAAGCTAATGGCATATTTAGAAAGTCAGGGAAGAGTATATCATAGAAGTAAGGAATGAAAAGGTACTTATTCACACTTAAGGATATAAACCCCTGGATTCAGCAAGCCCTGCATGGCGTGCATGATTAGTGTAAGAGGAAATGTTGGCAATATGCCGGCCGAGTGATCCACGTACATGCCCGTTTGAAGTGCATAAACACTCTTGCACTAGTCCTGCATGTTTCCAGCCCCTATATGCAAATTAACCCATTTGCAGGTGGAAACCGCCTGACACACCAAACTGACTGAGGGAAACCCATCCCAGTGGATACCAAGGTATGTGTAGGCCTAGGTATATTAGCCACAGGTACCTCCCAAAGCACAACTGAGGATATCATGGGGATCTCACAGGCATCAGCATCCAGAGTATTCCACCAGTTCCTAGATGCCATGTCAGCACATGCCAGTGAGCATGTATATTTCCTCAACACCCGTGAGGTGTTGACCAGCAATATTCGTCTCTTCCACCAAATAGCAGGATACCCTGGGGTAGTGGGTGCTATAGACTGCGTGCACATATGCATCAAAGCACCATCCGGTGAGCAGGGTAGGGCCTACATCAACAGAAGGGGCATCCCCTCCATCAACTGCAAGGTCATATGTGATGCCCAGGGCAATATAATGAATGTATGTGCTGGCTGCTCTGGAAGCTATGATGATTCCCACATATGGCATCTGACGCAGCTGTACCAGAGATTTGCCAATGGGGACATCCCCTATGGTCACCTAGTGGGGGATGCTTGGTACACACTGAAGCCGTGGCTGATGACACCCATCAGAAATGCACACACATCTGAGCAAGAGCGCCATAATGAGGCACACGCACAGGTCAGACATATAATAGAGCGTGTGTTTGGGATGCTCAGGTCACAGCTCCAGTGTCTGGACACATAGGTTCATAGGTAAGTACTAAGCTATTGGCTCTAGGGCCTATATAAACCTAGCCAAACAGTACCCTGGCTTTTGACACCCAAGAAAATTATTTTCCTATGCTCCTGTCAAGCCGAGCCACAGACATGATTCCTGGGGTGAATTTCCTATCTCCCATCCAATCATCAAGATTTTTCTTGAAGAGTGCTAATGAGGAGCTTTGTTTGATATAGATAGGTAGTTTGTTCCAGAGTATGGGAAGTCCCTGAGACAGGAAACTATCCCTCAAGCATGTTCTGTTTATTTTGGTGACAAGGTTTAGGTCCCTAGAGCATGTAGCTCGGAGGGATTGGGATTTCTTTACATGGAGCATGTCCTACAGCTCTGGGTTTGACATAGCTTTGTATGTTAGGCAGAGATTGCCTCTGAGTAGGCGATATGCAACAGAGTGAAGCTGGAGGTTTTTGAGACAGTATGCTTAGGCCATCTGTTTGAGGCTAGTAATTCTCTTTGTGAGGTATTTCTGTGGCCTTTCCAGTTGTTGTAGATGTATTGTGAGGTACATACCAAAAGGGGCGTTATACTCTATCATGGGTCTAATGAGTGATGAGTAGAGGGGAACAATTACCTCTTTTTTCCTGGATGAGAAACCTTTTGTGATGAGGTATGCCACATAGAAGGATTTCCTGACTACTGTGGCGATGTGATTATCAAAGGAGAGACTGCTGTCCACCTGTGTCCCAAGGTCTCTTATCACACTTTCGGTGTTAAGTACACTACTGCCTATGTGGTAGTTGTTGGGTACAGAGTTTTTACCAAAGGGGATGACAATGCACTTTTTGGCATTGAGCTTGAGTCCATGGCTTTGACACCAGGCATCTGTCTCAGTGAGGCCTTTTTGTAGGATGTCCACATCGTTAGGAGATTTGATTATGGCTCCTAGTTTGCAGTCATCTGCGAACTTAGTTAGCCAAAGACCTTCTGTGTTAGCTTGTACTTCACAGAAGTAGATACCAAACAGGAAACCTGTGGTACTCCACTTGTCACTGGTCTGAAGTTGGATTTAGAGTCTGCTACTTTCACAGTGTGAGTTCGGTCTATGAGTCAGTTGGCAACCCATCTTGTGACATAGGGATTTATACCTAGTTTAGTGAGTTTGTCTATAATTCCAGAGTGGGGGATGGTGGCGAAAGCCTTGGCAAGCTCTAGATACTCTGTGTGTACCACCTTACCCTCATCTACAGCTTTGGTGACCGCTTCAAAGAAGTCTATCAGGTTTAGGAGACATGATCTGCCTTTTACAAACCCGAACTGGGTAGGGTCCAGAGTTTGGAGATTACCAATGTCATTGTTTATAAGCTCCATGATGATATGCTCCATAGCCTTGCAGACCAGACTCATCAGGCTAATGGGGCGGTAGTTCTTGGGGTCCATGGTGGCTCCCCCTTTGTGGAGTGGGATAACCATTGCTGTGCGCCATTCAGTGGGCAAAAAGCCTGAGGTGAGGCTATGATTGAACATGGTACTTAGGTGGGGTGCCAGTTCGTTCTGTAGTTCATGTAGCATGCAGCCTGGGATGTTGTCATGTCCCATGGATGCTGTTCTCTTGGCTTTGGAGAGTTTGTTTTTTACTTGTGCAGCCATGATTACAGGTACTTTGCAATCTTCTGGTATAGAGATGGGCCCTTTAGGGGATGAGAGAGGGGTAAAGTTAGCACTGAACCTATCTGCCAGGATGTTGGCTATATCAGTTGGTTCTGTATATTTAATGCCATTGTGCTGTAATTCAGAGCAGATCTGAGTGTTGCCATTGAGATTCTTGACATAGCTATAGAATGCTTTCTGGTTGTGTTTAGAATCAGTGACGATTTTGTTTTCGTAACTAGCTTTGGAGGATTTTATGAGGGATCTCAGCTTCTTACTGAGGCTGATCACGGAGTTCCTCCAGTCATGGGATTTTACTCTTTTTTGCAACAGTTTCTTTCTTCTGTTGCTCCGGTGGAGCCTTGCAGTATTCACCAGCTACATGTAACCAAATTGTTATGGTATGTGCTATGCTACACAATATGATCCTGCGGAAACAGCTTCAGCAGGAACAGCATGGGGCAGGGCCACACAGCCCCCCACCAATGCGAAGGCCTGCACAGGCACAGAGTGACCTGAAGAAGGAAGAACCTGAGCCTGCCCCAGTAGGCAGAAGGAGGCATGCCCAGTATGCCCTGGCCTTGGCAAAGAGGCAATGCATAGCACATGCACTGACACAGTAGGGTCCCAGGGAATGACACCTCTCTCTGACTCACACATACAGTAAAAGGGATGCCAAACATGACACCACCTGTGCTCTACCATGTATAGGGAGTGTATTATGTGCATCCAACATAGGTAGCCCTCTAGCACCATCCGCAAGCCTGGCACACACACAAGGTTAGTCAATCAACTTACCAATTGCCAAATGGAGTAGAATGTGTTGCTACCTGTAGCTATGGTATGGATGTGGGCATGCAAGGGAATTGAGTGGCTGAATGTTACGGCAGCAGACGGTAGACACCCATAGTGGCACCCTGACATGTGTAACACATACTGGATTTACCATAGTAGCCAGTACTACACAGGGTGACAAAACCCACTGCAGGTATTGTGCTGAGTGACATGTGCATCCATATGACCCACACATGCCAGTGAGGATGGTTCACATACCCAACAACTGTCACAGCTAGCAGGACAGGTGTAAACAAACCCAAACAGGCCATGTGCCATGGCCCCAGAATGATGGCTATGGTTAACCCCACCCCCAGGCCTACACAGATCGACCACAGCAGGGCAGGCAGTGGGATGTTAGTTCTGAAGGGTAGGAAGTCAGACAATAATATGTAGGGCAACCAAAGCCACGATCTGTAGTACACTGGTGTGCCTCTAGTCAGCATGATAGTTAGCAATACAGAATGAAATGGAGTACATGACATACCATTACAGTCATAGCAAATGTGTACAAGTGTCACTTGTGCCCCCCCATCCTACATAGTAATGTAATAACAGTCAGGTGTGCCCCCCCACTCCTGTGTATAAATGTAGAAACAGTCAGGTGCACCCCCCCATGCAGAAATGTAGTAACAGTCAAAGCCAACTGATAGACAGATGCCCTGCAGAACACAGCATGCTACCTGTTGGTGTACAACACAAAGGTCAGCACTGCAGCACAAACTACCTGGACATGATCCACACATCCACTACAGATGGCCATACTGGGCATGCTCACGGACTTGGCGAAATGTAGGCAATGTCAGTGAACAACATACTGAAAGCTCATACTGGGCATGCTCACACACTTAAACACATGAAGGCCATGACTGCAAACACCAGTGGACCAGACATTTGTGGCAGTTGCAGATGTTAGTGTAGACACTCATCAGTATGGACCACTCATGCCTTGCACTCACAGTGGATAGGAATACAGACATATACGTCAGGGCGACACACTATAATAAGCCAAAGGTAGATGTACATAGATGTGTGGAAGAGGGTGACTGTGACAAGGGGCCATCCAGGCCTGTCCCACCCAGCACACAGCCAAAGGGCTCCAAACACATGAGGTAAACATGTCACTCACTGCAGATACTAGCCACCAGTATCTGTCAGCATTACAGACTATGTGGTGCATGTGCCAGCTGTGCAACATGACTGTACAAGGAAGTAGTCATCTAGCAGCGGTATACACATATCTGCAACATATGACCCCGTGTGTGCCCGCATGTGGCATGCCAACCTGTATATGAATGGGTATGGACCATGCACACCCTGCCCTCCCCATAACCCTACTATGACAAGCCTGCTGAGGTAATCCGATGTGAAATACACCTTTGGGAGAGTTATAGCCCAGTAATCTCCGTAGCATGTCCTGTAACTGCGTATTGCTGTAGTGTGATAAAATAGCTAGGAAGGTGTTCTAACCCCAGACTTGGCAACTGTGTGTGTGTGTGTTTGTATGCGTGTCTGTCTCTGACTGTGTAGAGTGCAATGCTTTTTAGGGTACTCACACTACTTAAAATTCAAATACTCAACTCTGGCAAGGCTGCTGATGTAATCCACCTTGAAATACACCTCTGGAAAGGTTGTAGTCCAGTAATCTCTGTAGTGTGTCCTGTAACTACGTACTGCTCTAGTGTGATAAAATAGCTAGATAGGTGTTCTAACCCCAAACTTGGCAACTGTGTGTGTGTGTGTGTGTGTGTGTCTGACTGTGTAGAGAGCAATATTTTTTAGGGTACTCACACTCCTTACAATTAAAATACTTAACTTAGGCAAGGCTGCTGATATCACCCACCTAGAAATACACCTCTGGGAATGGTGTAGCCCAGTAATCTCCGTAGCATGTCCTGAAACTGTGTACTGCTGGATTGTGATTTAGAACTGTGTTAGGGTTCTATCTCCACCCATGGCAGTTCTGGATGTTTTGTGTGTGTTTCAATGTCTGTATATGGAGCAAAGCATTATAGGCTAGTCACACTCAGTACATTTCACAAGGCCTACTTTGGGAATCCTGCTGATGTCATCCATTGTGAAATACAGCATTGGGGATGGGGTTCTCAAGTAATCCCCATGGTGTGTCCTATAACAGCTCCATGCTGTAGTGTGATATAGCCCTCTGTCAGGGGTTCTATACCCACACATGTCAGATGTGGATCTTTTGAGTGTATCTCACTGTCTGTGTAGGGAACAATGCATTTTAGGCTAGTCAGCCGCAGTACATTTCAAATGGCCTTTGTTGGCAATCCTGCTGATGTCATTCATTGTGAAATACACCTTTGGGGAAGGAGTACTTTAGTAATGTGCATGGCGTGTACTATAACTGCATAGTGCTGTGGTGTAATAAACTAGTTAGGTAGGGGTTCTACTCCCAAACATGACAGGTGTGTGTGTGTGTGTGTGTGTGTGTGTGTGTGTGTGTGTAAATAACTCGTATCCTGTATAGAGATGGTGGGGAGCATGTGGCCAATGTGGAGCGGGTTTTGCATATTTCTTATATGGTGGCCCTACTATATATCACAATATCCACTGTACAGGGATACCAGATGTGAAATAGCTGAGAGGCTGGGGTGCAAAGCCATACCCATACATGTGACATCAAGGCCAGGCAATCACAGTTAGCAGCCCAAGTATTACCCAGAGCACACTCCCAACCCATGTCTCATACACACACAACATGCCTAGGCAACAGCCAGTATGTGGTAGTACACTGCATATTGGCCACTGCAAGTAACTCTGGAGTGATAGCAGTGGGCTACAGAAGTCATGTCACCCTGTCCATCTGTCCAATATGCATGTACATGCTGACATTGCACCACCCCCATCTTCCCCAATGGACACGTGCACAACCTGTTGTGCCATCACATGTGACCCACAATGGACATACCATGCCTGACAACATGCTCTGTATGGGCAGATACCACTGACACCAGGGAAATGATGTGAGCATGCTATCAATGTAGGTGCAGAGTAAACCTGCTGCCCATTACCTGTCCCAGCCACAGATGGGCAAGACTGGCACATATGATGCTAATCTGTGTTCATGAAATGGGCCAGACACCCCAGGTATAGTTCCACATGTCACTGTACATGCATGTGGGAGGTGTACACATCCCAGACACCGTCCATGTCATTGACTAAGGTACACATACATGGCAAGTGATGCACAGCACTGGCCACACACAATAGTCACCTAGGTGACTGAATGGGGGATACATTACCCACCTGTGTGGGCAAATGCAGACACTACAACCCTGAGACACAATGCAGACCATTGCCATGTGGCCTGATGCCAAGGTACACCCATTGTCTACCCTTGTATAGCCTGCTGCCGCAGTCGACCACCACACACCCGTGCAGACATGCACCCATGCACATCAGTACTGGCACCCTTTGTGTTTGTCTTTGTGTTGTATGGTGCGTATGTTCACATCCACACTCACTACAACCCCCATGGGCATACTGAAGCATGCTGTCTGATGTCAGACACCTCCTTATACCCTTTGCCCATACAACCTCTGTATGACCCATGTGGTGCATGTGATACCTGCACGGTGATGTGTTGTGGCAATCCTCACTACAGATGAGTTGTACTCCTGGCCCTGCCAAGTGGGTCAATGTGTGTGTGTCCCTGTGAGAGTGTGGTTGTGTTGACGCTGGCACCTGTTCATGCAGACAGGCACTTGTATGTTACCTAATGTATAGCTACTGTATCCCTGTTGCAGATGACACTCACCATCACATATATGTTCTGAGGGCTCCACAACAGGTAACCCATGTGGCGCAGCCAATAACTGCATTGAACTGTGATAGCACTACATAGTTGTCAGGGGGTTGCTACCCTGTGCTGGTAGGTGTGTGACACAAACAAGCCACAGTTTTACTCTCCCACCCCTCCCTGACATGTCTTTGCCTCTGTCTACCTCTCCCACTCCCTCTCTGGTGGATGTGGAGACCTATACCTGCTATACTTAGGCAGCAGCATGTGTATTTTAAGTGATGCTCAGGATCAGCTGATGGCCTCTGCATGAATTGCAGCCCTCCCCTAGATGATTGCATGTGGAACAGCTGTGGTAACATTTCCATAGCCAATTGCATGGAAACACACTTCAATATCTAGGGCCATCATTTTGGTGTTGGCCCTTTTCATTCACTGTGAGCAGGAACTAGATCTGTTAGTTGGCAAACAGCATCTGAGATGGATTGGGAATTTATCTCTAACAACATACACTGTGGAAACAGGGCAACACACAGGAGGGGGATGTGCCTGACCTGACTACAGACTGTAAGTGCTGTTATACTGCATGTGGAGTACTGTTGGTTTAACAGTGTGTGTGTGTGTGTGTGTGTGTGTGTGTGCGTGTGTGTGCGTGTGTGTGCGTGTGTGTGCGTGTGTGTGTGTGTGTGTGTGTGTGTGTGTGTGTGTGTGTGTGTGTGTGTGTGTGGATATGACTTTCCTACATGTCTCCATACCTGCCATATCAGGTCCATGTTTATGAGGAATCCACATCTGCAAGGTCATCTGCAGACAGGGCAGTGTGTTGTGCCTTTGGTTTCATGTGTTATCAATGAAGCATCTATCTGTGGACTGCAGACGGTAGTGTGAAGATTGCAGTCTGTAGATGGTGAATGCTGTGACAGTTACCGGCTTCTTATTCTTCATAGGGCATATGTTGCCACAAACCCTGTTATGACAGTATATGCATGAGGTTATCACAGCAACATGTGATTATTGGCCCTGTGTATGTGCTGCCAGACACAACTCTGTCAACCTGTGTACATATGTCGTGCATGACATGGTGCGTATGTGCTGTACACCATAAGTAGTGTCATCATATCTGCTAACAAGACAGTGAGATATCAGACTGCTTCACGTGTTATGTACAGTAGGGGTTATATGTGATTACATAACCTGGACATTCTGTGGATGTTTGTACAGTCCTTCCTGTGTGTGGGCATCAGTGTTACAGACAGCAGGTAGCAATACCTCTTACAGGAGAACTGGCACACTCAGGGCAGCTACATATTTGTAGGTTAGCCTCGAATTTGCCTACTTTGTGTATGCAGTGCTTACCGTCATACAAACACAAACCTCCGGTTACATATGCCTACAGATAGTTTGCATCAGATTGGCTGAGCCTGTAAACTTAAACTCACACAAACCTCTGCTTACATCTGCCTACAGATAGTTTGCGTCAGATTTGCTGAGCCTATAAACTTAAACTCACACAAACCTCCGCTTACATCTGCCTACAGATAGTTTGTGTCAGATTTGCTGACCCTGTAAACTTAAACTCACACAAACCTCCAGTTACATATGCCTACAGATAGTTTGCATCAGATGGGCTGAGCCTGTACACTTAAACAAGCTTACCAGTGCTGATATATGCTTATTACAGCTTATTGCTGCTTAACCTAACTACTGCTTTATGCATTATGATACCGATACCTCACATGTGCATTTCCTGCAGTACTCCAGGTCTTATATATATATATATATATATATATATATATATATATATATATATATATATATATATATATATATGTGTGTGTGTGTTATTTCATGGCCGCAGTACTCCAGTTCATATATATATATGTTATTCCGTGGGTTATGCAACATACATATTACCCATAACGTGGTTTGGCATGGGAAATGGTATGTCTCAGTACCTTTCCTGTGTCCCCCCACTCCTTTCTCGCTGACATCCATGGGCCAGTCCCATTAGTATGGGTTCATCCAACCCCAGCACACCTCGGTCCATAATGTCATACCCATCATTCCCTTCCTCCCCATTCCTCCTCCACATCAATCATCCTTCCTACAGGTTCCAGCCGAATCTAACCGCACCACTGCACATTTCCCACTCTCTACCTCTCGGGACCCTTTGTGTGAGTTGTCCCAAACCATGGATCTTCAGGCTTTCTACACATGTAGTCCGCGAACATACGTTACTGTTTTTGCTTACCTTTGAGGCATGGTATGTTACCCTGAGGACTCTTTTTAGCAGAATTTTTGGGGTCGTCCCACGAGGGACAAACATGCATTTGTTTAAGATTAGACTTAGCAGGTTGACACAATATCTCCCACTAGTAGTATCCTGCCAGTAGTCTGGGAGGCAAGACTGTTTACTCTTAGCAGTCTGTATTATTTGTATGCATGATATTTGCCTTTTGGCATTGATTTCCCCTTTATCACATGCTATATATGTGTCTTGTATCCTTGAGACATGTGTATATATAATGTATGGGGTCCCGGGAACTTCTACACTTAATTACAATGACACCTCACATCTGGACTTACCTCAGTACTCCAGTTCACATGTGTATGTTCTGTAGTCCGTTATGGCACATATGACTGTCTACTGATGCCTTTCACAGCTTCAGTTTGGTTATACTGTGGTGAGGACATGTTTACTACTACTTCATTCTTCTGTACTTCTGTGATGGCTTGATGGATAGCTACTGGGTCTATGGTGTATAGGATCCTGGATTTGTGATCTGCATGGCTGTTTATTTTGTTGCTGGACTAACAAAGGCCCATTGGATGCAGAGTGATTAAGGCACTATAAAGCAGTTGTAAGGCTTTAAGCCTGCTTACTAGTGCATACATATGCTTACTATTGCTTATTTGTGCTTACACCTGCTTACTAGTGCCTTTTTCTGTCTGACAGGGATACGTCACATGTGCATTTCTTGTGGTACTCCAGTTCATATATATATGCTATTTAGTGAGTTTTGCAACAAAAATATTGGTTATAATATGGTTTGCCATGTAAAATGGACTGTGCTACAATGGGACTCAAACCAAGAATGCCTGCTTATCTGTTGGATGCTCTAGCCACAGCACTATTGCTGTTCTGCTTCATTTGCATATTTCTACCATAATGGCATACCCATGTTTCCTCCTCTGGCCCCTAGGCTCCACGTACACAGCATCCATCCATTCTCCAGTTGCTAGCCCAGCCATACCACACCTCCACACATTTCCCTCTCTGCACGTGTCGGTACTCCTCCAGAATACTCTCTCGACCCAAGCTTCTGCAGGCTCTTCATCCATTTAGTCCATGTATGTATGAGCCTTCCCTTGATCCTCCTCCAATACTGGGGGAGACATCAATGTGACTCACAATGTTTGGTTCATCCTGCCAGGGATGGACCTGTTGTTGTGTCAAGAGTAGACTTAGCTGGTCTACACTGTTTCTCCCACTGGTAGCATCCTGCCAGGGGTTTGAGAAGCAGCGGTTTGCTCACACACCTAGCCAGCCTCATCCCCATGTTCCACGGAACCAATGCCCCAGGTGTGACATTCTGTGCATGAAGCACACCCACACGCCCCCATGGCATGCACCGTTTTTCATTATCCTCTTCAGTATTATGCAAGACTACTGTTCTCATAGTATGATTGGACAGGCACTTTTCTTTGATATACATAGATTGCTTGAAATACTGTGATTGAGCAATGTACACGTCTGCTGGTATTAATCTACATACTTACATACATTTCCTGTACTGGTGAATGACTGTGCTGGATGATACGTTTGTGATACCAGCAGCTGAATGTGTATCTGCCATGACTTAATGGTAACTCACTTAGACTATAGTGTGCAGGGTCGGGGGGTTGCAACCTGGGAGTGCAGATTATTTTGTTAATGGGCACGATGAGAGCTTTTGGCTACAGAGTGACTAAGGCACTGTAGAGCAATTTTAGGTGGGTATACGCTGGTTTGTGCAAAGCTCAGCATTGCTGACCTCCAGTTGCAGTGTCATACACTGAGTTAGCTTCTACATTGCTTAACTAGTGTGGGCATTGCTTACTGCCACCCAAACAGGCTTAAACCTGCATACCTCCATGCTACTTCTTGTATTTAGTTTACATTTGTTGACCGGGACAATCCGACTGGATGTTTGTCCATTTTCAGAGGTGGTCCAGGGAGTAAAGCTCCACAGTAAACCCCAGCTACTCATTTCAAGTAATACTGAGGTGTTCACATTCATAGAGAGTAACAGACGTAACATAGCTACGTACCACATTCTTCATGCTTAGTTTACGTTAACATGTCGGTATTATACATGCTTAGGTCAGGTTTACATGTCAGGTATGACTGTTGACAAAGGTCAGTTTAAGGTGAAGTGAGATTCCAGTTTAACAGTTCTGGATAGGTTACACTCAGGTATTCGGGTTAGGTTTAGTCATTCCATACCTGTGTGGTAGAGTAGAAGAGAATAGTGAAGGGATAGGTTACACTCAGGTATTTGGGTAGGTTTCGTTATTCCATACCTGTGTGGTGCAGTAGAGGAGAATAGTGAAGGGGTAGGTAGGTAGGCAGAGGGGGGGACATTGTAACTGTATAGTAGGCTGTGGGAATAATTGGTAGGGGAGCAATAGGGAAGGTTTGACGGATGTTGGGATTTGTATGCGAGGCAGGACAAGAGGTGTCAGTTTCACTAGTTGATGTAGGGGTATAGCGTGTAAGTTGGGGGGGGGATTTCACCAGGTGGTGAGCATGTGCTGATCCAAGTGTGCTTGTGGTGTTCAATCATGTGTTATTTACATGTGTCCTGTGGGGCAGCTGAGGTAATACATGTGGGTAGGGGGTTCCAGTTTCTGCCAATATAGTTGGGGAAGAGGGTGTCACCTACTTGTAGCATTAAACATTAATAGAAATGGAAAAGGGGTTGATAGGTAAGTGGTGTTCATGGGGCACAAAGAGGGAGAGATAGTAGAGGAATTATCCAGGGATGTGCAGGAAGGATGAAGGGAAGGTCCACAGCTGGCCATTTCTTCTACAGCAACAGCTGTGCACATACACTGCATTTGGAGGTTGAGTTGGACACTCACACCCCTGGGTGGTGGTGAGGGCTACAATAATAACTTGTGATGCCAATTAGATCAGCTTACATGTCTACAGTGGGGTGTTGCGACCATGTGTTCTTTGGTATTATGTAGTGGGTTTTGCAACAACACATCTGATTATACCATACTTTGCCATGTAAAATAGACTATGCTGCAGTGGGACTTGTACTGCAAATGGCTGCTTGTTAGGTGGCAGCTCTGCCCAATTCGCACTATTGCTTACATCCCCAGGGCAGTCCAAATAGAACCGCTCCAGCCAACACCTGCATGCCTCGGCCCATAATTTCATACCCATAGTTCCCCCCCCGACTCTCCTCTACAGCACTCATCCTTACTCTGGGTGCAGATCAGGTCTAACCACACCACTGCACACTGCCCACTCTCTGCTTCTCGGGACCCATCTTGTACATTGTCTCAGACTTTCCCAACCTTGTAGTCAGAGTACATACATGCCCTGCCTTGATAAATCATTGCACGGATGGGACTCCGATCATCAAAAAATATTGGGGTGTCCCGTAAGGGATGCTCCTGTCTCTGTTGCAAGATTAGACTTGGCAGGTCCACAGTGTTCCCCCCATTGGTTGTATCCTACCTGTGGTTTGGGGAGCAGTGGATTGTTTACTTTGTTTGTGTGTTTGTTTGTATGTTTCCTCTGTCTGGCTGGGGGGGTAATGCTACGTGTTACCCATAGGTTCATAGGTAGGTACTAGGCTATCTGCCCAAAGGCATTTATAAGCCTAGCCAGAATGTGTTGGCTTTCGTCGCCCCCTTAGATTAGTTCCCTATGCCTCTGTCCAGCAGAGCCACTGAAGTGTTCCCCGGGGTAAACTTTCTGTTTCCCATCCACTCATCAAGGTTTCTCTTGAAGAGTGTTAGCGAGGAGCTCTGCTTAATGTAGATTGGAATCTTGTTCCATAGCATGGGAAGTCTCTGGGACAGGAATCTATCCCTCCAGCATGTCCTATTTATTGTTGTGGTGAGGTTTAGATCCCTAGAGCATGTGGCTCGAGGGGATAATGTTTTCTTTAGGTGAAGCATGTCCATCAATTCTGGGTTGGACATGGCCTTGTATGTCAGGCAGAGATCACCTCTGAATAGGCGGTATGCAACCGTGTACAGCTGGAGTTTCTTCAGTCGAGCTGCATAGGGCATCTGTTTGAGGCCAGTGATCCTCTTGGTGAGGTACTTCTGTGGTCTTTCCAGCTGTTGCAGGTGTCTTGTAAGGTGCATCCCAAATGGGGCGTTGTACTCTATGATGGGTCTGATGAATGATGAGTAGAGGGGCACAATGACCTCTTTTGATCTGGATGTGAACCCTTTTGTGATTAGGTGGGCCACGTAGAAGGATTTTCTAATCACTTTGGCAATGTGATTATCAAAGGTGAGATTACTATCTACTTGGGTGCCCAGATCCCTTATTACATCTTCCGTATTTAGGGGACTACCACCTATGTGGTAGTTTGTGGGTACTTTGTTTTTTCCAAAGGGGATGACTATGCACTTTTTGGCATTTAGCTTGAGGCCATGATTTTGACACCAGGTATCCATCTCAGTGAGACCCTTTTGGAGGATGTATGTGTCAGCTGGAGAGTCAGTTATAGCCCCTAGTTTGCAGTCGTCTGTGAACCTGGTCAGCCATAGTCCTCCTGTGCTTGCCTGTACCTCTGAGAAGTATATGCCGAACAGGAGTTGTCCTAGGACTGAGCCCTGGAGAACACCAGTAAATAGTGTGGGAAGAAATAGCCAGGGAATTGTTATGGCTAGGCTTGTATAGGCCCTAGGGCTGATAGCCTAGTACCAACCTATGAACCTATGAACCTATGAACCAACTGTAACCAGTTTAGAGTCGGACCTAGCCCCCGCAACTCTCACCATGTGGGTTCTGTCTGTGAGCCAGTTGGCAACCCATCTTGTGATGTAGGGGTTTATGTTCAGGCTGGTGAGCTTGTCTATAATATAAGAATGGGGAATGGTGTTGAAGGCCTTTGCGAGGTCTAGGTAGGCTGTGTGTACCACCTTTCCCTAATCTATAGCCTTGGTAACTGTCTGAAAGAAGTCCACCAGGTTTAGGAGGCATGATCTGCCCTTAACAAAGCCGAACTGGGTAGGGTCCAGTGTTTGGAGGTTCCCAATGTCTCTGTTAATGAGTTCCATGATGATGCGCTCCATAGCCTTGCAGACCAAACTAGTCAGGCTTATAGGGTGATAGTTCCCAGGGTCTGTTGTGGCTCTACCTTTGTGGAGTGGAATAACCATTGTTGTGCACCACTCTATGGGTATGTAGCCTGTGGAGAGGTTGAGTTTGAACAGTGTGTTTAGGTGAGGGGTTAGTTCATCTGAGCTCATGTAGGACGCAGCCTGGGACACCGTCTGGTCCCATTGATGTTGTGTTTTTAGCTTTGTAGAGGGCTGTTTTAACCTGAGTGTCTGTGATTTCAGGGACTCTATATTCTTCTGGTATGGTTATTGGCCCTTTTGTGGGTGATAGGGGATGAAGTTTGTGTTGAACTTCTCTGCCAGGATGTTGGCGATATCAGTTGGTTCAGTGTATTTTGTGCCATTCTGCACTAACTCTGAGTAGATCTGAACATTGCCACTTAGATTCTTGACATAGCTAAAGAATGCCTTGTGGTTATCTCTGGAGTCCTTGGCAATTTTTCTTTCAAAGCTCGCCTTGGATGATTTTATGAGGGATCATAGTTTCTTGCTGATACTGACCAGGGATGTCTTTCCTTCTTTGGATTTTACTCTTTTCTGTACTAGTTTCCTCCACCTTCTAGTGTATAGCTTGTTTATGGCAGGAGTCCACCAGAATGGTTTCCTTTTCTTGGGGGAGTGAGTCTTGGTTTTGCTTGGGATGGCACGATCCATGCATTCTTGTAGGTGGCCATAGAATGTATTAGTAAAGGATTTTGGAGCTTGGACAGCATTATCCTTCAGCATGGGGGCTTTGAAACTTTCCACCTCAGTCTTAAGTAACGTGAAGTTTGCTTTTGAAAAGTTTTTCACTGTGGTTT
Organism: Protopterus annectens; assembly: GCF_019279795.1. Taxonomy (NCBI): domain Eukaryota; kingdom Metazoa; phylum Chordata; order Ceratodontiformes; family Protopteridae; genus Protopterus; species Protopterus annectens. The sequence goes on from NC_056725.1 coordinate 645,779,264, forward strand.
CCTTGTCCAGGGGTGGGGGCGGAATGTGGATATCCAAAGTGATTTGTTTATGGTCAGATCTAACCAGCAAGGGGTTGACCTCCAGTGTGGAGCACTGGTCACCCATGTTGGTGATGACCAAGTCCAATATGTTGTCACCTCTGGTGGGAGTGTTGACCAGTTGAACCAGGGCATTTGAGTTTATAAATTCTAGGAAATGTTGGGC
>NC_056725.1:645786968-645836968 GCF_019279795.1 Protopterus annectens
TATATGCTCTTCTGTTAGTTCCTTCCCCTTTCTGACTTTTCTGTACTCCTTCTATTACCCCCCCCCATTTCAAGCTAAAACATAATAGGGACCTTGCTGTGAGCCAATTATTGTGGCTCACTGCAATTCATGTAGTCACAATGTTGCACGTGTGGATATGCATACATATATGAGTACAGCATTAATAGTCCTGCTTGAGATATCTGCAGTCACACTCATGAACCCCCCCCCCCCAGGCACTGTCATTTTCATAAGTGGATTTCTTAATTAATTAAAAGTCAAGTTACTAAATTACTCTAATTAATAATTACCTCTAAGTCATGTTGCTCAGCTTGGCATTTCTACAGAAGCCCTTGCATGGGCACATTAGACATGCTTCTAAATCTGATTTTTGGGTTTTTCAAGGCATAACCTAAACAGGGTCAAACTGAGCTGATTGTTAACAGTAACTCCTAGAAATTTAATGAAGTCTTCAGAGAAGACCTCACAGTCTGGAAAGTAACTGATCTAAGGATACCCAGTCAAGATCAAAACAGCCTGATCAGGCCTGGGTCTAGACAACAGATCATAGGATGTACACAGGAAATCAAATTCCTACCCTCAAATAGTCAGTATGTTGACACATACCAAAACTAAGATGGAGGCTCCCTGCCTGATTCATGGTGAAATCCTATGGCTGCATGGAAGAAGATCTTTTCTGATGACGGTGACCTTTTCTGTAAACAACTTACCATCCATCTAATTCTGAGATGGAAAAAAAAACATACACATTGACAAGGCAGGCTAGACTGCACTGTCTGCCTATAGCAAAACAGAGTACATCCAACAAGGTGGTTTGTGATTACCTGATTCGAAGGGTATTTCAGACCTACACAGTTATGGCTCCTATACATAGCACAAACAGAAAGCTATAATTCAAACAGGATAATGATGAAACAGAGGGAAGCTCACGAAATAAGGAGAAACTGGGATTTTGGATGGAAATCCTTAAGAAGAATAACAATAACCATACACTGGCCAAGGAGCCAGTGTACTGGGAACAAATAATTAGAGAGGGAAAGATAATAGAATGGGAAGGAGCCAGGAATTCATTTTGGGACTATAGGCTAAAGACTGCCTTCCCTATCAAAGACTGATATCAGAGCATAGGCAAAGAGAAAGGAATAGGGGATCTTAAGTGAAAGACCAGCACTGGTAGAGGTTTTAGCAAAATCTAGAACAGAAGCTGCTATTAAAATGGAAAATTAGCAAGGCATATAAAATATTACATGATAATTGTAGGAATCAATCAGAAGAGGTTAGAAAGGACTGGGAAGAGAGATTGGATAAGCAATTCACACAGAAACAATGGGAGGATATATGTATGGCTCCCAGCTATGCAACAAAGTTTAGAATATTTAGGATCTTCGATTGGAAGTGTTTACATAGGTATTTTTATACCCCAAGCAGACTCCATAGAATTGTTCCTCAGGTAGATTGCAAATGTTGGAGGTGTTATGGGGAAGAAAGAGGTAACTGGAAACGCATTTTTGGGGAGTGTAATGAATTGGCACTTTAAAAATCCCACGCAGGCAACTCTGACATCAATACTGGGTGAGTAAATTGTGTAATTTTGGTGGCTGCAAAAAAAAAAAAAGCAATTACTAGAAAATTAAAATCAATGTCTAAACCAACCATATCAGAAGTAGTGAATATGGTAACAGAGGTAAAAGAATGGGAAGTGGGATCGTTAAAAAAGGTAGGAGCAAATTACATAGAAAAAAATGGGAACTGTGGGAACAATACTGCAGAATAATGTTTTTGAGAAGGAATGAGGTTTAATGGGAGGCAGGAATTGAATGAGCTATGCAATGTCTTACTGACAATAACTGTATTGAAGATTATAAGTGATGTACAATGTTTACAACTGAAAATGTGTCAATATGGTTTGTTTTCATTAATATAAATGAATGATTGGCTATGTTCTAAGTGATAATTCAATAAAGATGTTACTTGTTTAAAAAAAAGAAAAACAGAGTGCATCTGGTTAGTTTGATGCAGAACATTTTTATCCAGACTAGAATGTTGTCTTCTTATACATGATATGTGACTACTAAGCAACACAATGCTCATCCAGTAAAGAGGAGGCAGATGGTACTGGATGCTGTGCTACAGCATCCTTGGTTAAAAAAAAATGCCAACAACTGTATTTTTAATTTACTTCCTTTTAGTTTCTTCTGTTACAAAGCAGTAGCTTTACCATTACTGCTAATGTTATCATTATTGTTACCATTGTGGAGATAGCAACTCCATTCATAGGCTGAGTTCCAAAACCTTCCAAAGTCAACTGAAAAATAGTTTACACTACTTGCCAGGCTGTCTTCAAAACAGCCAGACACCATGGCTACTCCAAACTGGGAATAAGGGAATGATGCTCTATATAGATCTTTGTGACTTCTGCAGAAAGCAAAATTATTACAAAAAAATGGCTCATTGAGCTACTGTATAAGGTAGCAACGAACTATTTCTATTGGCACAGGCTGTCTTAAGTGATTGGCTCAGACTGAAGCATCCTGAGACTGAAAGTGAATGATAGAAGCAGTTGTTGCTACAATATGAGCTAGAGAGCATTTTAACTAGCCCTACATGTGCCACTTATCTAGTATGTGGTAAGGTGCATATTTTATTATAACTGAGTGAGTGTCAGGGGAAGTGCATAAATACTCTAAATGATTTCACAGAATGTCTCTGATTTAGCCTCCTATTTGGGTTTGTTTCTTGCAAAACTTGTGTTTTTTTCTGACTATTCAGTAATGAGTTTGGTCAGTAACTAATGACAGCCATTAAGTTAAGAAGGCAATATATGTCCTTGATTTATGTCCTATATAACCCATTATTTTTAGCTTTCTCCTTGATTCTTGAGCAGAAAGGTTGAGAAGTGTTTGGAAGGGAAGGAAGGCTACAGTAGGTTGTACTCTGCATTTTGTGGCAGTTAATTTATGTATTTATTCATTCATTTGATCTCATTTAAACATCTGTAAGGTACAGTCAGTCTTACAAGTGGCTGTAATTGGTGGTGGTTACATCTGTGTGTTTCTGTGCGTGTTTAATACATGTATGTGTGGGAGCATAAATGCTCTCAAATGTCTCTGATTTCAAGAATGTATCTAATTTTGCTTCATATTTTGGAATGTTTCTTTAATATTTGTGGCTTCTCTGGAGAATCATTGAGGAATGCAGTCACTGAATTATGACAACCATTTGAATTTCAAACTTAGTAGCCCTTAGAAATGAATAGTAAATCAAAAGCTTATTACTCTAGTGACTTTATAAGTATCTGACAGTAATATCTCTCCCAAATTTTGATTCTATGTCCCACATTATTTTATAGCTTTTTCATCGTATGTGGGGGTGTGCTGCAGTGGTTTGAACAATGTTTTCTGGCAGCAGTGATCTGATAAAGTAAATTTCTGTGTGATAGTTATTTATACATTTATTCATTCATATGATTTTAAACATCTGAGGTATACAGTCATAATCATATAACTAGCTGCAATTGATTTTCACATCTGTGTGTGTGTGTGTGTGTGTGTGTGTGTTTGTGTGTTTGTGTGTGTGTGTGTGTGTGTGTGTGTGTGTGTGTGTGGTATAGACATGTTTGTATGTGAAGGGACACAGATGCTCTCAACAGCCCTTGATTTCATAATATGTCTCTGATTTTTCCACATATTTGGTCTGTTCCTCATAATGTATGCATTTTCCTAGCAAATCAGTGAGGACTGTAGACACTAAGTAATGAAAACTGTTTGATTTTCAGAGTTAATAGCATTCAGGAAAAGAACTAATGCAAAGCCCATTATTCTAGCAATGTTCTACTTACGTATATAAGGGCAATATCTGTCCCTGATTTCGTTCCTTTGTCCCCATTAATTTTTTTAGCTTTTTACTTGACTCAAGCTATGATGTATATTTGGAGAGTGTTAAAGTGCATTCTGACAACAATGAGCTGAAAAGATATATTCCTGTGTGGCAATTATATATATGTTTATTCATTCATTTGATCACAATCAAACTTCAGTGGAGTACAGTCATAGTAATACAAGTAGCTGTAATTGAAGGTTATGTGTACGTGTGTGTGTGTGTGTGTGTGTGTGTGTGTGTGTGTGTGTGTGTGTGTGTGTGTCTATCCCTGATTTCACAGAATGTCTCTGGCTTTGCTTCATGTATTGGTTTATTTCTTGTAACATTTGTGTTTTTCTTTTTCTGGCAAGTAAATGAGAATTATAGTCACTAAATAATGACAGAAAAAAAATTCTAATGCAAAGACTTTTACTCTGGTAACTTTCTATGTATATAAGCATAGCTGGCCTTAGGCATAGGCCAACTAGGTGGCTGCCTAGGCATCACTCTAGCAGGGGTGCTTTTCCAATATTTATTTATTTATTTATTTTTAGTAAAGAACTGGTTTCTTTAAAATATGTTGCATGAATACAGGAAAAACTGAAGAGTAAGACAAAATGTGAGACAAAGGAAGAAAAAAGTAATCTGGATGGTGTAGCGAAACTAGGATGGGGGCACCAGGTGGTGTGTGTGGGGGAGCACTGTGGAGGCCTTTTGCCTAGGGCACCAGTTGACCAAAGGCCGGCCATGTATATAAGGACATCTGCTTCTGATTTCGATGCTCTGTTCCCCTGTTATGTTTTAACTTTCTGTTTAATTCTTTAGCTAAGAGGTCGAGAAGAATGGAAGGTTGCAGTGGGTTGCACACTGTATTTCTGACAGCGATGAACTGAGAAGACTTACATCTGTCATCTTCCTTTCCTATATCCTACTGACTTTATGTATAGCACACCTACCAATACTATTATTATTTACACCCTTTAAATTATTCCTCTTCCTCTATATGTCTGCAACCTTCCTGCTTACCCTACCTTTAGATCTTACCACCTACTACTCTCTATCAGCCCCTCCAGTTTCAACTCATTATTTCCCTAGAGATACCTATCTTCTCTCCCCAGAACCCTTCCTATCCAGTCTATCATTTACACATATTTCATCCTACCAGCTATTTTATAATGTATATATATCCCAAATACTCTGAAGTATTTGATATCTAGACACCTTTTTAAAGTATTATTTTTCAACAGCATTATTAGTAGAAAAAGTGTATGGATACTATATATGATTGCATGTAATCTAACTGTATATTAATTGTCTAATGTAATATTTTACTGTGTACATGGAGTTTTTCTCCCCGGGCCTCCGCTGAAAAAGGACATGTGTCCAGTCGGACTTTCCCGGTTAACAAATGTAAAATAAAATAATAAATAAATAAATCTGTGTGGCAGTTATGTTTTTATTCACTCATTTGACGGTGATCAGATTTATAAGTTGTGCACTTACTGCCATACTAGTGTCTCTAATTGATAGTTGTGTGTGTGTGTGTGTGTGTGTGTGTGTGTGTGTGTGTGTGTGTGTGTGTGTGTGTGTGTGTGTGTGTGTGTGTGTGTGTGTGTGCATGTGTGTAGTATAATATATACATTATATGTATGTATGTGTGCGTGGAGGACATAAATGTACTAAATTATTTTTGATTTCTTGAAATGCCTCTTAATTTTGCTTCATATTTTGATCTGGTTTTTGTAAAATTTGTGTTTTCTGGCAAATCAGTAAAGATTGCAGCCAATAAATAATGGCAGATATTTGAGTTTCAGACCTGGCCATTAGAAAAAGTATGTTAATGCAAAGCTTGTTGTTTTAGCAACTTTGCAAATATATAAAGGCAATATATGTTCCAAATTTTGTCATTTGTGCCCTTTTGTTGTTTAGTTTCTTGCTTGATTTTGGAGCTAAGAAGTTGAGAGGGATATAGAGGGTGCAGTGGGTTGCATACTGTATTCTAACAACAATGAGCTGAGAAGGTGCATTCTTGTGTAGCAGTTATGTACTTACTCATTCATTTAACTGCAATGAAAGTTCTGAGGTGTACAAATGACTATAATTAATGTGTGTGTGTGTGTGTGTGTGTGTGTGTGTGTGTGTGTGTGTGTGTGTGTGTGTGTGTGTGTGTGTCTGTGTATATATATATATATATATATATATATATATATATATATATATATATATATATATATATATATATATATGTGTGTGTGTGTGTGTGTATGTGGTGGGACATGGGTGCTTTGAGCTATCCCTGATTTTGCAGAATGTATACAAAGGCTGTGCATGTCCCTGATTTTGATAATTTGCCATTTATTATTTTTCACATTTCTGCTTCATTCTTGAGCTAAGAGGGTGAATGATGAAAGACAGCAGTGGGTTGTACACTGCATCCTGGCAGCAGTGAGCTATGAAGATAATTCATATGTTGCAGTTATTTATGCATTTATTCATTAATTTAATTGCAAACAAACATCTGAGATGTACAGATGAAGTCATACCAGTGGTTGTAATTGGCAGTCACATCTGTGTGCAAGTATCTGTATGTGTATGTGTGTGTTTGTATAAGGGAGGTTGCATTAGGTTGCATACTGTATAGTTTTCTGACAGCAACAGCAGCTATTTAAATATTTATTCATTCATTTGGTCCCAATCAAACATCTGAAGTGTACACTCCCATAGAATTTGTTGTAATTGGTAAGGCAGTGTGTGTGTGTGTGTGTGTGTGTGTGTGTGTGTGTGTGTGTGTGTGTGTGTGTGTGTGTGTGTGAGAGAGAGAGAGAGAGTTGGTGTTTGTAAAAATAAATTAATAAATTATTGTGGCCAATTATTATTTTTACTGTATTACAACTCATATCTGAAGTGTTCACAGTCAAATAATTTGTCTTTGATTGATGTCTGTGGGACAGTATTGGCAAATACAAGTGATTGACCATGCTGTCATTTGGTCAAGTTAAGTAATTATTATTCTGACTTTGCAGATGTAAAGGCAAAAGTCTGAGGTGTGCATAGTGAATGAAATTGCAGTAATTGATGGGTCTGTGGGTTGTCTGTGAAGAAAATGACAGAGTGTGTGGAGGGGAGGGATGGCGGTGTATATAAAATAACATGCTGGTCATATTTTTTAACTTTCCATGACAAACATCAGCATTGTACACAATCATTGACCATCTGTGCTGGTCTTGGCAGGATGTGTATGAAAGCAACTGATCACTGGCACAGTGGTGCAGTAAGTAGCATTGTCAGCTCACAGGGTTTTGTTCTGTGGTTGAGATTTTGGCTGTGCTTCCTACTTTCTGCAGTAAGTATGTACTCGCTGGCTCTGTGAGTTTTATCCAGGTGCTCTAGTTTCCTCCCCAGACCCTTGGTTGTATAACGTGTGTCTGTGGCCATTTGTGCTTTTGCTTTTATCCCAATCAAACATCTGAGGGTTACACAGAAAGTAATGTTCTTGTTTTGGAGGGGTGAGCAGGCAGACATTTCTTCCATGTAAGATTTTTATATCTTTACAAGCATTTTTCATCTTAGTTTTAGGAAACTGCTATTTTTCTTGTTTGAACATTAATCTTTAGACATAACTTATTTTTCCTTGATAGAAAATAACATTTAGTTTCTTTCCACACACATAATTTTCATCCAGGCCATCATACATCCCGCACCCCCCCCCTCCTTTGAAGTCAGCAGCCACCACTGACCCATTTAAGCTTTGCACTTTAAGCATGCAGGTTCTTTAACAGCATTCTGTATTTCAGTTTTCATGAAACTAAAAAGTTCCTTGTCATTCCAGGATTCACACTTCTCATCTGATATAGGATATATATAAAATGGGCCAAAATGGTCCAGAGGTTCAATCATAGCCCTTTACAGGGTATCAGAACCTTCAAATCTGGAAGCAGCTAATCAGACATAAGAGTAAATATCACTACTAGATACATATTGTTTTTCTTTTTACTATTATTTTAAATCTCATACATGACTTAATCAGAACTGGATGTTTTTCTATGGACAACTCTTTTCCAAAGCAGACCAAATGGTAACTTTACAATGAATCAAATGGAAAATTAACTGAACAAGCCTAAATCCCTAAATAATAGTCAGTAATTCTTTGTCAAAAGTGTAGGGTGGGTTTACTATAAGGGTTAAGGTTTTTACCTTATAGCCACAATGTACAGGGTTTGATTCTGACTTTGGGTCATTTGCTAGGCTTAAAATTGCTCTTCAGGACAGTTAGCCTAGTATTCACCTATCAACCTATGAACCAACTTGTCATCAAACTAGAAGTTGAAATTCCAGAATACTAAGTCGTTTGTGTTGGTGAAGAAGCTGGTGAACTCTTGTAGAAATAGCACTAGACTACCTGTTGTATGGTATATGAGAAGAAACCTAGAGCTTTTCTTGTGGCGAGGACAGATGCTAAGCTGTTGATTTTCTAGGAATAACCTTGCTTACTTAAGTCAAAATGCAAACAGAATGTTTCTGACTTCACTGATCCTACCCCACTTAGATCACTGAGCAAAAGAAACCTGTGGAGGAATGGTTGAAACTCATCCAGCCAGGCCTCAATTATAAATGTGGAGAAATTATTTTGCAATAAGTCAAGTTATACCTGCCTTGCTGTGAGTAGATCTTATATTTGATATGATGCCTTGTATGAGGTCAGATAAGAGCAGCTTCCACCATTTGGTCTGCTCTGGTAAAATAGCTTGCTAAGTATATCATTTAGACAGGAAGGATCACTCACCAAAAGTGATCTCACCCTAGGGTGACACTTGGCTATGGTAACAGAGACATTGATCTCACTCAGGTTAACACCTCTCCCTTGGTTTCCTATAGCTGGCCAATCTGCCGTAGAACACCTCAGGACACCCAAACACCATGGAAAAGGTGAAAAAAGGTCAGAGAGCCAAATGGAAGTCCCTATCAGAGGTCAGGCCCATTCTACAAGGTTTGACATCACAGACTGTCTCATAAAGTGCAGCAAACAAAGTTTAGATTTTGATGCTGTCATACAGTCGTGTTGATATAAATATGCAAACAAGACTGATGCATGTAAACACTTTATCATTAAAATAAAAAGTCTATGCAAGTTGTTTTATTCAGGTAAACCATTTTTTAATACCTTTACTGAATTATCACTTATGACATAGGCAAACATACATTTATATAAAAGTAATCAAACCATATTAACCTCCTTGTTCTTTTGGGAGGATCATTTATCCCACTTGACTGTTGCCCTCTTCTCCTCCTAAATAAAATCTTCCAACTCCTTATTAATTAATATACACAACTTCTCCTCTGGTTGATAAAAATATGCCTGACCAGAGTCTAGAATTAAAGGGACTAAAACATGTTTGCTGCTTGTATCTTGCTATCCATATCCACAGGCAAGAGCTTCAAATTTCTCAGTTTTTGTATTGTATTATCTTTTGTTTCATCTCTTCCCACTTATCTTTAGCTGACATAAGATTCCATTATCAGACATTAAGAATACCATGTAGTGAAGTACTTAGCTTTATGGCCCCCTATCTTTCATCTAATCAAAGCAGCATTACATAAGTTGTTCAAGTCCTGCCTTCACTTAAACCTCATTCCTGCTCCGAAACATTTTTCTGCATGTATTGTTCCCACAATTTCCATCTTTATTATGTAATTTATTCCTACAGTTTTCTAAAGATCTCACTTCCTATTCTTTTATCTTTGTTACAGTATTCACTACTTCAGGTGTAGTTGGTTTAGATTTTGATTTCCATTTTCTAGTAATTGTTTTTTTTGGCAGCCATCAGAATTAAAATTAGCAAGGCCTTGCTATGTCTAGGCAGTTCAAATCCTGTATCCCAACCCAACTCAAAAAAAAATATTTCCTTAGTTGCATTCATTTGATTGCCCAGTATTCCTGATAGATTATTCTGTAGGGAATTTTAAATTCTGCCAACTCATTACAGGTACCTGGTACCTGTTTCTTCCCCATCACACTTCCAAAATTTGTCATCTACCTGAGGAAAAATTCTTTCAAGTCTGCTTGGTGTATAAATGTATCTATATAAACATTTCCAGACAAAAATCCTAAATCTTTTAGATTTCGTTGCAGATTTGAGAGCCATACATATGTCCTCCCCTGTTACTTTGTGAATTGCATATCTAATCTCTCTTCCCAATCTTTTCTGTCTTCTTCTGATTATTTCCTTTAGTTACTGTGCAATATTTTATAAGGCCTACTAATCATTCCTTTATAGCAGTAGCTTCTGTTCTCGATTTATTTAAAAACTCAAGCAGTGCAGGTCTTTCATTTAGGATTCCCCTATCCATTTCTCTTTGTCTATAATCTGATATCAATCCCCGACAGGAAAGATAATCTCTAGCCTGCATTCCAAATGTCTTCCCATTATATTACCTTTCTCTCTCTGATTGTTTGTTCCCAGTACCTTGGTTCCTTTGCCAGCTTCCACCAGTAAATTCCAGCCCCCTCTTGCATATTCTCTTTACTCCTAATTGCAGTCATCCCTGTTGGCAGAATTGCCTTTCTCCATTCCTGTGTTGGTCTAGTTCTTAGTCTACTTTCTGCTATTTTATGAATATAATCTTCTGTATGACTGTAGTTATTCTCCTTAAGGAGCTGCATCCAAAATCCCATTCTTTCCTTATTTCTTGAATTACACCCCTGCTTCATCATCATCCTGTTCCACTTTGAAGTGTAGCTTTCTGCTTGTGTTAAATATAAGAGCCTTAAATGTGTAACTGTAAATATCCCTTGAAATCAGGTAATCCTAAACCTCCTTGTTCTTTTGGGAGGATCATTTATCCCACTTGACTGTTGCCCTCTTCTCCTCCTAAATAAAATCTTCCAAATCCTTATTAATTAATATACACAACTTCTCCTCTGGTTGATAAAAATATGCCTGACCAGAGTCTAGAATTAAAGGGACTAAAACATGTTTGCTGCTTGTATCTTGCTATCCATATCCACAGGCAAGAGCTTCAAATTTCTCAGTTTTTGTATTGTATTATCTTTTGTTTCATCTCTTCCCACTTATCTTTAGCTGACATAAGATTCCATTATCAGACATTAAGAATACCATGTAGTGAAGTACTTAGCTTTATGGCCCCCAGTATGAACTAAGGCCAAGTATAGAAGGAGAAGAAATCTTAGGATCATAATAGCAGCAGGCCGATTAACTCTGGAGCAGCATCCCAGTCTGTGTAACTCTGATCAAAACAGCTCTGGTTGTGTGCTCGACTAGCAGCACAGTTGCTGGAAGGGCCATGGAGAGAATGCAAGTGAGTGGCCAACATTGATTTGCCATCAGTGGTAGTGAGGTAGCCTAGGGTCACTGCAATAAAGAAATATTATGAGCCCGGTGGACTTTGTGCTGCATAAGTGAAGTGACAATTAGCTGGAAGGCGCCACAAGTGTGGAAGCACACATGCTCTTCCAAAAGGCAGGCACACTCCCTGGCAGCAGTAGGATGCTGCACCAGTGTCTGTGATTTCCCCACTGACTGCAGACGTGGGTCAGATTGACTATAGGGGGGTGACTGAAGTGGATCCAGTGATGAATGAAGAGAGTAGAGCAGAGAAAAGGAAAATAGATGATGGTCAGCTGCAGGATGAAAAAAAAACAGCTCAAGCTTTGAGCAAAAGTATCAGCCCAGTAGCAGTCTAAGAATCAAATAACTAGTTACAGCCCAGTATAAAAGTCCAGCTGAGAATGAAAGGAATATCCTCAAATTAAAAATCCACAGTAAATTATTCTAATCATAGGGTCCATTTTAGAAATTAACAGACTAAATACGTCAAGGCTCACATGAAACTTTGTCTAACCAACTGACAACTTGTGAATGGCTAGGAGAGGTCAAAATATAAATGGGCACTCATCAGAAATTAAAGTAGAAGCAACAGAACCTGGGCGATCGAGGTGAGAACAAATTAGACTAACATCTATACATATGGGAAAACTACTTGGAACAGTGCCCAGCAGAATATACAAATAACAGCTAAAGCAGTTGGAAAAACAAGCTGCATCTCAATTTTGTATATTTGTAATAGAGGTGAAGCTGCAAACAAATGGCAAGATATTTTTAGTGTAAGTTACATAAACTGCTTATGCTAGCTGTAATAGCTCTCATATACAACAAATTTAAATGAAACACCCAAGAAAATACAAATGACAGAGTGTGGTGTGCAGGTACCCTACAGAGACAAAATCCACAAGCTGCATCTAAGGACTACATAAATGTAATGGCAATAGGCCATCAGACAATGCGCAACATGAACGATATGCCAATAACCAGCAAGCCAACTCACTGACAAGCTAAATGGAGCCAAATGTAACCGAGAACAGACTGATCTCTTTAACCTTCAGTAAATTAAGTTACCGGATTCATGAGCAGATATGTTGCTAGAGAAGTGACAGTTTCAGGAGACAGCATAGGTAAAAATCCACTCTAAGCACAGATTCATCAGGTTTGCTGAGGTCCCAGACACAATGTCCAAAGACTGCTGATGAAGCAAGTCAATTACTTTTCAGTGCGCAGGCAGTCTGTTAAGTTAAATAGCTGATTCAAAAATAGAAGCCCTGCTGAGTAATCTTACTCAGGCCTTTGAGTCTGAACAGCTTTACAGATGAACTCAGAAAGAACAGAGTGTTGAGGTGTCACAAACTAGAAATAATTATGTTTTGAAATGCCTAAATAAAAATATGAATAATATCAACACTGACAGAAAGCAGTTGTTTGAAACATGTTTCAAAAATGTAAACTTTTAGAATCTCCTGGCAGTTAAGTTGAAATTACTATTTCAAAAGTACAATCTGAACACTGAAAAAAAAATGAAATAAGAGAAGTTTAAACAGTATCTAGCATGATTACTCAAGATTATGTGATGACTAAATGCTTTTAAACTCAATGGCATATCAAAAATTGCTCAAAGCTGTCAACCCGAGTACACACATTTTTGTATTGCATGCAATTGTTGCTGTACAGTAATTGAGTAACTGCAGTGCATTGTAAAACACAAACAAGTTTTTTTAACTCTTTATTATTCCCTCTTCGAGGCCACTGCACCTCGGAGAAAGAATGATCACTAAAACACAAAATGTGTCTCTCGTGTGGAAACTGCAACATTGCAGACCTTAGAAACCAATTCATTTGAAGCACAAATTGTTCCCAAATAGAGCAGTTAGCAGCATACAAGAATATATGTCCTCAAGCAGTTATGATCAGTGACTTGTGATATAAGCATTCTTGTATCAAGCAGCTGTCTAATGTTCTAAAACATGTTGTGGCAGCCATCTACTACACAAAAGCAAAAAAGGCAATTTCTACCCTCCCATTGGACATACTCAGTCGGTCCTCCTTGAGATTAAAATGAATCTCAGGAAAGCCATCATAGTGCCATTGCAGAGGATCTACTTTCTAGGTGCAGTATTTTTGTTTTGGCAGTTTTCCCCCCCTCTCACACAAAGTGAAAGAATAACATATTTATTTCAATCAGATGTGAGGCTTGGAAGCAGAAATAAGAAGACAATGTTACAGAGAACTCTGGCATGCTTATTATAAAGAAGTGTCTTAGTCATAACTGGCAAATGCACATTGAAGTGATGTTCAGCATATTGATCATTGCTATAGTACTTTTAGATATATAGGGGGTTTACTATGACAATGTCGAGTGCACGTTCAGCGAAAACTGGAATGTCAAACCTCATTTGGTTGATTCCCATATTGCTGACGTGCAATGCTGCAAGTGTGCAGTTTAGCGAATGTCACTGTGCATTCACACATATTTTATTGGATTTATGACTACAGATCGAGGTACAGTGGGGATCAGGAAATTACCCTTTTCCCCACTGTAGTGCGATCTCAGAGTTGGAATATTTTTTTTCAGGGGGTTACGCGATTTGCAGTAGTGACCTGCCAAAAAATAATGTTGAAAGTGCTATATGCACTTCGACATTATGCCCTAAATAATATGCATAACACTGCACATACGAATCGATCATTTGAACATATTTTATTATTATTTTTGATATTCTCATAGTAAACCATATGGGGTGCATATCCAGCCCAAGGGTATAACAGATGGACAGCTTTCAGCTTCAGGACACATTCCATACACTAAAACCATTAGAGAGCTTGAGCTGAGCTGCCTAAAAAGACGGGTTGGAGCTCCAAGCCTCGCAGAGCTTTCTTGCTGCCAAAGAGAGCACTTCTCTGCAGGCTTTTGAGGATTAACAGTTGGCTTGTACTACTCCATTGCTGAGCAGATAAGTTCCCTTTGGGAAAACCTTCCACATTTAAAACTGCATTGTTTAAGTGTACTTTGCTGGTTAGGAAAGTATTTTTTTAGGAGTTTGTGTTTAACGTGGTGTTATGAGACTTCACTGTACATTTGAATGGGCGTGCACCTTTTTCTTGTCAGTTAAAAATTGTTAAAAACAGTGTTTCTCTGGAAACAATGTGTTTATTGTACTTTTGGAGGCTGTCAAAATGTATTAAAATGTTTTTTACTGTGTTTTTATTGGGAAAAAAGTGACTTTTTACAACTTTAAAATTTTACCGGCTTGTGCTCCTTGTTTTCCCTAAGAAAGAGGCACCATTTTCAGCTTGACCATGGAGGCAACTACCAATCCCATAGTTGGTCCTTCTTCCAGCCACAAAAAGAAAAAGTTATGTAAACAGCCTTTTCTATCACAGCAGTCTAGCAATTTGCCTGAACCAGAGGTGGGTGACTCTGCTGTGGGGAAAGTTGTTTCCTCAGACTAGTCATCTTTTACTTCAGATCCTTCTAGTGCAGCACCTACAGCCACTATGGACTGGGGGTTTTCCTTGTCTTCTGTGGCTTTTGGGGTCCCATCAGTGGGCGAGACAGAACCACTCTTGTCGGTCCTGGGTGATAGAATAGGGAAGTTTTTCCCAATTAGTCAAAATGTTATGCCCAACTCTGGGGTAGAAGCTGCTGTTATTAACATCCCTGTTAACCCCTTTTCTTTTTCAAAATGAAAGAGAAAATTAAACATGTATCCTTTCCTGCTTAAATTTCCCTGGACAGGAATAGTTTATTAGGTCTGACTTGGGGTCTAATTCTGTTGATCCTTCTTTTTTTTTTTTTTTTTTTTTTTTTTAACATTTGTTGACCGGGAAAGTCCGACTAGGTTCCACAGATCCTGTTTTCGGTGGAGGCCCGGGGAGAAATGCTCTAGAAGCATGTCTTCACTTTCCCCTTCTTATAAGGTGGTTTCTAGTAAAACAAAAATTGATGTCTCTTTTCCTGAAAAGATTCAAGATTCTGAATCCAGACAGGAGGATGAAGGGACAGATAACAGGATTTTATCCTCAGATTTCTGATTCAGATTCAGAGGAGAGCACAGTATCTGATTTTCTCCATGAGGGTTTCTCTGAGACTATTTTTGGAATGTGCCAGAGTTTTCAGTGGGAGAACAATGAGGTTTCACAGTCCCTCAGAAAATACTATGAGCTGTTACAAATAGAATTGCCAGAACTTTCCCGATCCCTCATGTACTGTTAGCATTAAAGGGATGTGTGTGTGTGTCACTGCCTGCAATTTTTCTTGATAATCATCCTGCTGCTCTTACAAAAGGTAGATGGAGTGTATAAAGTAGTTCAGTCTTTTAAGTTTTTATACATTCATCCAAACCTGGTCCAGCAGCTGCAGCTTTAGTTAATCCTACTGCTGCTAAGCATTTAGTTAACTCCAATCCTTTACTTTCTGACATGGAATGTGAAATAATTGATATGTATGGGGAAAAGGTGTATGCTTCCGCAACTTCTTCCAGGACTATGGCCACTGATACTGTTTTAAGGATATTTACCTGGCTATGTTTTCAGAACCTCACAAAACAAGTGAAAAATGAGATTTAAAAGTCCCCTTTGGACAGAAACAATTTTTGTATCATCTGCAGCAGAGGTTATCAAAAATGTGATGAGGGGGTACACTGATTCAGGGAATCTCTCAGATTTTTCAATGGATTCTCTATCCCTCATACAGTTTTGGAAGGAAACAAAATAAACAGTATCAGTAAAATGCTAGTAAACAGACATTTATGAAGCAATGGCAAGGGGATTCCTGAAAGAAGGCAGGAGCCCCCCCAAAACAAAGGACACTCTAACAAGTCAAAATGACTAGTTAAGGGGCCATGCCCCTCCTCCCTCTCTGGCAGTCCAAATTCCTTTCCAGAAAGTCTGACTGTTTGTTTCTCATTTTGGCAACCGATAGTTTCAGAGAAATGGGTTCTGAAGATCATTCATCAAGGAGGGAATTCCTGTTTTACAGGGAGTGATTCCTCATCCTCCGGATCAGACTCCCTTGTTTCATAGGTTCATAGGTTCATAGGTTGGTACTAGGCTATCGGTCCTAGGGCCTATACAAGCCTAGCCATAACAATTCCCTGGATATTTCTTCCCACAATATTTACTTCCCTGGACATCTGTCTAGCAGGGTGACTGACATGATCCCCATGGTGAATTTCCTATCTCCCATCCAATCATCAAGGTTCCTTTTGAAGAGGGTCAAGGAGGCACTCTGCTTGACATGTACGGGCAGTATCTGATTTTCCCCATGAGGGTTTCTCTGAGTCTATTCCAGAGTATGGGGAGTCTCTGGATCAGGAACCTATCCCTCCAGCAGGTTTAGATCCCTGGAGCGTGTGGCTCTGAGGAATTGGGATTTCTTTAAGTGGAGCATGTCCAACAGCTCAGGGTTTGACATGGTCTTGTATGTTAAGCAGAGATCACCTCTGAGTAGACGATATGCCACAGAGTATAGCGGGAGGTTTTTTAGATGGTCAGCATATGGCATCTGCTTTAGGCCTGTGATTCTTTTAGTGAGGTATTTCTGTGGCCTTTCCAGCTGTTGCAGATGTCTTGTGAGGTACATACCAAACGGAGCATTATACTCTATAATGGGTCTAATAAGGGATGAGTACAGTGGGACAATGACCTCCTTTTTTCTGGATGAAAAACCCTTAGTGATGAGGTGTGCCATGTAGAAGGATTTCCTGACTGTTGTGGTGATATGGTTATCGAAGGTGAGACCACTGTCCACCTGTGTCCCTAAGTCTCTCATCACACTTTCGATGTTTAGTGTACTGCCACCTATGTGGTAATTCATGGGTACATGTTTTTTTCCAAAGGGGATAACTATACATTTCTTGGCATTAAGCTTGCGCCCATGGCTGTGGCACCAGGCATCTGTTTCTGTAAGGCCCTTTTGTAGAATATCCACATAATTTGTGGATTCAGTAATGTCTCCCAGTTTGCAGTCATCTGCAAATTTTGTTAGCCAGAGTCCCTTAGTGTTGGCCTGTACTTCAGAGAAGTAGATGCCAAACAAGAGTGATCCCAGGACTGAACCCTGAGGTAATTCACTTGTCACTTGTCTGGAGCTGAATTTGGAGTCAGCTACTTTTACAGTCTGGGTTCTGTCAGTAAACCAGTTGGCAACCTATCGAGTGACATAGGGATTTATGCCCAGCTTAGTAAGTTTATCTATGATTCCAGAGTGGGGGATGGTGTTGAAGGCCTTGGCGAGGTCCAGATAGGCTGTGTGGACTGCCTTACCCTCATCCACAGCTCTGGAGACTGATTCAAAGAAGTCAATCAGGTTCAGGAGACAAGATCGGCCCTTCACGAACCCAAACTGGGTGGGGTCCAGTGTTTTAAGGTTGCCAATGTCTTTGTTTATAAGTTTCATGATAATGCGTTCCATGCCCTTGCATATCAGGCTCATCAGACTGATGGGATGGTAGTTCCCGGGATGCAAGGTGGATCCTCCCTTGTGGAGTGGGATAACTGTAGCTGTGCACCACTCAGTGGGCATGAAGCCTGAGGTAAGGCTATGATTAAACATGACACTTAGGTGAGGTGCCAGTTCATTTTGTAGTTCATGTAGTACACAGCCCAGGATGTCATCTGGTCCCATGGATGCTGTATTCTTAGCTTTGAAGAGTGCAGTTTCTACCTGTGTGGCCGTGATTACCAGAATTTGGCAATCTTTTGGTATTGAGATGGGCCCTTTAGGGGGTGAGAGGGGGTGAAGTTGGCACTAAAGAGATCTGCCAGGATATTGGCAATATCCTTGGGATCAGTATATTTAATGTCATTCTGTTGTAGCTCACAGCAGATCTGAGCATTGCCATTTAGATTCTTGACATAACTGTAGAATGCCTTGTGGTTGTCTTTGGAATCTTTGGCAATTTTATTTTCGTAACTAGCTTTTGAGGATTTTATGAGGGATCTCAGCTTCTTACTGAGGATGGTGAGGGAGTTTTTTGCATCCTGGGATTTTCCTCTTTTCTGCAACAGTTTCTTCCTTCTGTTGTATAGTTTGTTTATAGCAGGGGACCACCAGATTGGCTTCCTTTTTTTGGAAGAGAGCATCTTGGTTCTATTTGGGATGACACGATTCATGCACGAGTGGATGTGCTCATACAGTGCCTTAGTGTAGGATTCAGCAGTTGAACTTTCAGATCCTGTCTGCATGGGTGTCATGAAATTTGTCACTTCTGACTTCAGTAGCATGAAGTTGGCTTTGGATAAGTTTTTTACGGAGGTTTCCTTACTGGGGGGTGGAGGTGGGATGTGGATGATAAGGGTGATTTGCTTATGGTCAGACCTGACCAATGAGGGGTGACCACTGGTGTGGAGAATCTATCTCCCATGTTGGTAATGACCAGGTCTGGGATATTGGAGCCCCTGGTGAGACAATGGATTAGTTGATCCAGAGCATTGGAATTTATGAATTCCAAGAACCGTTGGGAAAAGGTGTTGGTACCCGAGTAGTTTTCCCAGTTAATGGCAGGGTAGTTGAAATCACCCAGTATTAGGGTGTTTGGTTGTATCTTAATATTTTTCGGTATGTTTAGAAAGGTGTAGTGAGAATCTTGGGGTATGGTGGGGGATCTGTAGCAAGCTACAGTTTGGATTACAGTCTTACCTAGTGTTAGTTGCACCTGGAGAATTTCAGATAGTGTTGGGCAACTATCCTGGAGGTGTGAATATCCTTGGTGAATATGGAGACTCCTCCACCTTTAGTGTTTCGGTCTTGGTTTTGTGGCCGAAAAGTGTGGTAAGAGTTGTAGCCTGGTATTGCAGGGGTGCTCTCTGGAGCCTTGAACCAGGTCTCAGTTACTGCACAGATATCAATGTTCTCCATTTTTAGGAGTGCCTCGAGAGAGTGTATTTTGAGGTTGAGACTTCTACTTCCTGTCCTTCAATATACACTGTCTCAGAGAATAATAGAGCCATTTCCTCCTTGGGAAAGTTTTTTTTTTCAAAGACGTTTTTGGTGCCAAAGAAAGAAAGAAAACGCCTGAAGAACAGTTCAGGTTCTTTATTTCCTAAATAGCTTTGTGATAGTGTCGAAGTTCAAAATGCTGTCACTTCACAGCCTGTTACCTCCTAACACTAGATTCTTAGCATCACATCCCTATTCAATCAGATTTCAAATGTTTCCTAAGGTTTTGTGTATCTGGATCACATTATCATTTCTCTGCCTTACTCTTTGGATTATCCACTGCACTAAGAGTGTTCACAAAGTGCCTGGCTCCAGTTATACCTCATTGCGGGCTACAGGGTATCCACGTTTTTCCATCTTTAGACAACTTCCGTATCTTTGCAGACTCTTTTAAGTGTCAAGAATCTCTCATTTGGGTGAAAGGTCTTTTGCACAAGCTGGGGTTTCCAAGAGAACATTCAAAAGTATTTTTTGACTCCATTACACAGGATTGTTCTCCTGGGGTGTCTGTTAGACACTTCAGCTCAAAGTGCTTTTCTTCCACAGGAAAAAAAAATAGATCTATATCTGGATCTATTTCTAGGGTTTTACACTCAAGACATTGGTCTCTGCAAATGATTACCTCAGGATTTTGAATCTCATGGCATCTATAATTCTCATGATAAGCCTGGCAAGATTCCACATGGAAAAGATGCAATGGTATCTGAAGTATCTTTGGTCCCAACACCAATAGCCATTTTCTTTTCAAACTCAGTTCTGGGACTTTTCAGAAGATAAATCACTTGGTAGAGAGAGCAAATATTCCTAAATCTAGGTGTTCCCTTCTCCCTCCCCTGCTCCAAAGCAGTCATTCACCAGAGATGCTTCGGATTTTGCTTGGGTAACAGTATCAGGCGGAATAAAAGAGCAAGGTGTTTGGGACACCAAAGGTGGACACAAGCACATAAATATAAAAAATATACTTGTTCTAATCAAGGAACTCAACTCTCTGAATCATCTTTGGTTCCCTGGACGTCTTCAAGTTGTTACAGTCAATACCACAGTCATGTGGTGCATCAACAAACAAGGGGGGATCCGATCACATATTACTCCCCTTTGCTGACTAGTCACATTAGCTTGGGATATGGCTTTATAGTACAGTCTCACTCTACAGGCATCCTACATCCTGTCAGAGCAAAACTGGCAGACAAGCTTAGCAGGACAAAAGCAGACCTTCCTGAATAGAAAGTAGATCAGGGGGGTCTTCCAAGATTTGATCCATCCATGGAGAGTTCCTCAGTTAGACATTTTTACCTCCTCCCTGAACAATCAGTGTCAGTATTCTGCTCCAAGACTCCATGCAAGAAGCTTTTTCCTTTCCTTTGACAGGAATATTCCTGTATGCTTTTCCACCCTTTCCACTGATATCCAGGGTTCTTCTGAAAATTCAGAAGGAATCCCCCAAGGTCATTGCACGGTTCCCATGTGGCCCAGGCAACAATTGTTTCCCTTCTTTTGAAATGGTCAGTGTCAGTTACCAGAAGCTTTCACACAAAATGGATCTATTCACACAAGAACAGTGGTATTTGAGCCACACAGACCCCCATCAACTTCAGATGACTGCCTGGAAGATAGGCTCTTAATTCAAATTGGGCACCTGTTGCTGAGGATGTGCAGCATGTATTAATGGAGGCAAAAAAGCCCTCTAGTAGAAAATCATATAGTAACATAAGGAAAAGGTTTTCTAGTCGGTGTCAACAACATAACCAACACCCTTTTAGGGCTAGAGTTTCACTGGTTTTACAATACTTGTGTGAGTTACTATTCTGGGGCCTTTCATACTTATAGGTTCATATGTAAGCACTAGGCTAGCTGCCCTTGCTGGCCATTTGAAGCCTGGATAATTTCCCTTTTTGTGCTTGAAATAACCTATTCCGTTTGGTTATAGGTTGGCCTTACTCCTCCATCAAGGCTCATTTGTCAGCCATTTCAGCATGTCTGCAGGTAGTTAGCCCTCTTTCAATGCACTCTCATGGGAAAATCTTTTTGAAAGGGCTTTTACATAAGAGACTTTCAAGAAAACTGGTGGTTTCTCCTTTAGTTCTTAATTTTATGTTACAGAAACTAAATCATAGGATCATAGGAGATTACTAGGCTAATGACCCTGGGGACCTTAGAAGCCTAGCCAAGTTTTACCCTTTTTTCCACAATTAGCACCTATCATCTCTGTCCAAGAGGGGCATAGGGGGAACCCCTAGGATGAACTTACAGTTACCCATCCAATCATCCAGATTGCATTTGAAAAGGGCCAATGAGGTGCTCTGCTTGACATGAAGCAGGAGTCTGTTCCAAAGGTGGGGTAACCTCTGGGAGACAAATCTGTCCCTCCAGCAGAATCTATTAATTTCACATACCAGGTTAAGGCAATTAGAGCAAGTAACCCATGTACCATTTGACTTGTTGCATTTAAACCAACTCATCAGGCTGACCTGAGGTTCTTAACATAGAAAACGTTTTTACTAATTGCTCTGGCCTCTGTAAGGAGAGTATCTGAGTTGCCAGCTCTTATAGTTATTCATCTCTATCTCATGTTCCACAGAGGTGGTGTTTCTTTGAGAACTAATCCTTCTTTTATGTCTAAAGGGGTTTCTGAATTTACTTTAAGCCAAACAATCAATCTCTCTGTTTTCTTTCCTGAACCCAAAAATGCAGGAGAAAGTTTACTTCATACCTTGGATGTCCACAGACAACTCAGGTGCTATCTTAACAGAACAAAATATTTCACATCTTTGAATCAGTTATTAATTTCTTATGGATGTAAGAAGAAGGGACAGCTTGTGTCTAAACAGACTATTTCCAAATGATTGTCTCAGGCTATTACCTTTTGTTATTCTCGCTACAACAAACTATTCCAGGCAGGGTCAAGGCTCACTGTACCAGGACACTTTTGCTTCATCTATGCTTTTTTTGAAAGGGTTGGATTCTAGAATTGTTCTAGAAGCAGCAAATTGGTCCTCTCTACATACTTTTACAAAGCACTACAAGCTTGATTCTTTCTCTAGATCCAGATCAGGCATTGCTAGGATCACTTACCAGGGGTTCTTGGACCCTTCTCTTTCTACCTCACAAGTGTTGTAAGCTAGGGTAACAGTAGACATTTGAATGATCACTGCAACAGTAGCTGCTCCCTCCCTCCACCCCTCTCAGTTTTTTGAGTATTTTATTTTGCCAGAGTGTGTGTAGAAATATATAGATATATATATATATATATATATATATATATATATATATATATATATATATATATATATACTTTGTCCTCTCAGGGCTCAATCTCCCTCTCTCAGTTGGCATGAAAGATCTGAATGGCTTGTTACTCAAACCTGTCTTTTTAGGCATCTCATGTTGAGCTGCCTAATGGTTTGAGCCTGTGGAAGGTGCCCTGAAGCTTTGAAAGCTGGCCCGTTGTTATATCCATGGCTGGATATAATCCCATATAGCTAACTTAGACTATTGCAGCATGATCATTTGAACATCTACTGTTATGACAAGTTTACTCACACAACTGTACTTGCTTTAGCTTTATGTTCAGTGGGGAACCCCAATGAAAGACCTGTTCAACTTTTCTTCTCTGTACCACCATTTGCAAATCTGGAAGACAGACACAATCTCATTTCCTTGGATAAATATCATGCTTAATGCATTCCTTCTGTTGTCTCTGTCCTAAAACATCATCATCATCATCCCCTTTTCCCATTTTCTACAAGGGGTCGGGGAATCATGTTAACTGTTGTTATCTCTCTCTCGATTCAATGCCACACTCCTGCCTTCTTCAATACTCATGCCTGACTGTCACAGATCTTCTTTCACACAATCCATCCACCTCTTTGCTGGACATCTTCATTTTCTCTTACCTTCTTCCTGTCTGTCCCAAATCTTCTTCACCAGCTTGTGTTCTGCTTTTCTGCATGTGTCCAAAGCACCGTAATCTGTTCTCTTTGATCTTTTCTTTAGCTGGAGCTACTTTGGCTTTTGCTCTTATGTCCTCATTTCTTCATCTGTCCCACAGAGTGCATCCTATCACCCCTTCTCAGGCACTTCATTTCCATTATCTCTAGCTTCTTCATCTGCTATGCTTTACTGCCCAGGCTTCTGTACCATACAGTACTGGTCGCACTACTGTCTTATAAACCTTACTTTTCAGCTTCTTTGGCATTCTTCTGTCATAGACTACACCTAACACTCTATGCAAGTTGGCTGCAGGCCCTCTGACTGTAGCTTTGACATCTTAATTCAGATTTCCCTTCTCCTCAGTCACCCCTCCCCTTCTATCTCAGTTCTCAGCTTCTTCTATTTTTCCCAGTTTGCTGCCATTACCACTGTCTTATCTGTGCTTAGTTTCATCCCATATGCCTTCCATTTTGCATTCCATTCCCCTATCCTTTGCTGAATTTCTTGCTCAGAGTCTGCCTGTAATGCCACATCATCTGCATACAGCAGATTTGTTGATCTGTCCCCTCCAACCTGTTTGCTAATGTAAACGTGTTGCTTAATATAAAAACAGAGGAGAAGCAAGCTTGTTTCTGGTATCACACACATTATGAAGGCAACATGATTCACATTACTTCTACAGGTAATGCTCAGTACAATCAAAGAACTTAGTTTCACAGTAACAAAGACGTTTTATAACTCACATCTCAAATCTCTTCAAATCTCTCAACCTTTATTTTGGAGGCTTTACTGCTGATTCCTAATGGTGATTTGCCATCTGTAGAAGCCTTGTACATCTTGAAGCTAAACAACCATCAACAAGAAAGTCTTAGCTACCTGATGAGAACAGCCCTTCCTGGAAATATGTCAGCCTTCAGATGCAGTGTTTGGCCTAAGCTGTTAAATAGTTTGGACCACTTATAAGACAAGGTTATCTTTTTTTATTTTTATTTTTTTGTGAGTGCATCTCCCTGCAGTTTTTCTTGTCTATCAGTATCCCTTTAGATTTGTTTTGATCCTACACTCAAGAGTTTTCAAAAAGAGGTTCTGTTATGTGTCTAAAGCCTTTCAAATGAGCACCTTTTCCTGCCTATTATTTGCTAACGGAAGAACTAACTTTATCTCTCCTTGGGCCAGTTGTTTCCATGAACCTAAAGTTTGTTTTGTAGAAAGTGCATTCATTATTTAAACCATGTGGTTGTAAAGTATCAAATTTCAATATAAATAATATATCTTTATACAAAATATAATCTGTAATACTATAACCACCCCTTTCATGTATTGTCAAATTCTGTAAGATAGTAACTTGTAACACTGTCACTGTTGTGCCTTAGACAGCAAAGGTTAGCCACAGGACTATTTTCCTTGCTCTTTTTGATATCCCTAATATGATCCTGAAGTCTGGTAGCTGACTTACTTCTGTGTGAAAGTCAGCTATAAAAAAAGATCTGATTTGATTTTATGTTTTGATGCTGATATTTTATTTTTACTTTGGTGTATCATTTTGTGTATTATTATTACTACATTTTAAACTCTGGTGAGGGAAAGACGTTTTTTCAAGAAATGATATGTGGTACTTCAACTGAAATGAGCCCCTTACAAGCAAACATTACTGTTATTATAAATGAACAAACGAATCACAACAGCTAAAGAGTCTCAAGTTAAACGAAAAAATATCAAATGCAGAATATAAACTTCAGACTCTCCACGTTTTAAATAAAATTAGACAGTTTATTAAATACTAGGGTAAGCGCTTTCGCGTATCTCCAGATACGCTTCTTCAGACCATATACAACTGAATAAATTCAGAGTTTTTATAGCAAGAAACAATTCATCATTCAATCAATTAGTAAGTCAATTATGCAATTATATGCTTAGATTCATTGAAATTTAAAACAACAGTAAAACACAACATTAAAAACTCTATATTACTAGTAATACAATTTTAACTGTGCACTAAAACGCACTATCTAAACTAACAGATCATTCATCAGTATTTTATACTCATTAATAAACTAATAAAAAACAATCAAATGAATAAATATTTAAATATTTAAAATGAACTGCACTCAATATAATTTAACTTTATATGCAACGTTCTCAAGATAACAGAACTCTATTTGAAGCCTATAGAGAACCATATCACTATCTGTTTTGCTAATTCACTTGAAGTGAAAACATAACTATCATATTACATATTGTTGTGGATGATGCAATGTGCAAATACGTAACTATGTCTATATGTATTGTTAATAAACTTTCAAGATTATATATAATGATTTTATAACAATATAAATAATATGAATATAATAAATGCTAATGTCATAAATACAATTTTAACTCTAATATAAATATATAAATATAAATTTAATAAAAACTGTAAAAACCTTAGTTGTAGTAAATATTAAATGCATATGAATTTAGTTCATAAATCTTAAAGGTAAATAACTTGGTTAGTCTTATAAAATAGTTATTCTACTAAATAACTTATTAGAAAAATATATACTTATTAAGTAAACAAAAAACTCATGTGCATAAATATTATACATAACAAACAAACAATTAAAAACAGTCTAATATTACAAAAGATAATAGACATAAAGTTACTATCTGCGTGTATTAAGAAAAGACCTTATGGTAACATAATTGTTTAGACCTGGAGAATAATGGCCTTTAAGCCTAAAAATCCATTTTAATTCATTTAATTCTATTGAATTTATATAGTCTCCACCTCTGGCATTTTGTTCCACTGTCTGTAAGACTCTAAACACAAAAGAATGTGATGGATTAGCTAAAACATGTTTTGCAAGAGCATTTAGTTCATTTTTATTTTTAATATCATACTGATGGTTGTAAATTCTACTTTTCAATTTCCTTTTAGTAAGGCCTATATAGAACGCGGAACAATGTTCACAGGTAGCTAAATATATTAAGCCAGAGGTATCACAGGTGGCTCTAAATCTTGGTTTAAATACATAAGGTAATTCTGGATGTTCAAATTCCTGTATCTTAGTAATATATTTGCAATAATTGCAGTGTTGACAAGGGTAGGTACCTAATGAGTGCCTTAGTCCTAGTTGAACTTTATTACTTAAATCAGTTCTATCACATAGTATACTTTTCAAATGTTTATTATTCCTGTATATTATGTGTGGATTTTTGCCTACCAACTTTAATGTAGACTCATCTGTCAATAAAACTTTCCAATTATTGGTTAGTATTTTCTTAATACTCTGAAAATCATTAGAGTACGTTGTCATAAAGGCTATCTTTTCATGATTACTATTAACTTCTTTATTAAAAAAACGTAGTGAGGGACTTTTGTATTTTGATTCTGTAGATAGTACTTTATCTTTATACAGAACATTATTCATAACATTCACTACTAAATTGTACTTATAACCTCTATCAAGAAACATTTTCATCATAATATCTGCCTCATTTAGTAAATCATGTTTGTCAGCACATATTCTACTCAATCTAATGAATTGGCTCTTTATGATCCCTTTAAAAATGTGGCGTGGATGCTTCAAGGGTACTTCAACTGAAATGAGCCCCTTACAAGCAAACATTACTGTTATTATCAAGATAGCAAAGAATTAGATTTGCTGCTGAGGGTAAAGAGGTTTTATGAAAAAGGATCTGTGTGATTTCCACTGAAATGAGCCCCTTCCAAGTAAGCACTTTGAGAAAGATCTGTGATTTTAATAAAAACATTTATAAATGAAGTTAACATCTGATTAAAAACATATCCTTGTAAAAGCAGGCTGTATATTGCTATAAAACTGATTTTTTTTTCCATATCGCTGATGGACCTGATTAAGCTTATGCAAAAGCGTTTCAAGAGTCTTGCTTATTATTTGTGCTTTCTTTCTGCCTCAAAATACAATGTGAAATTTTATATATAAGCATTTTAAACATAATTTGGTAGGTTGCAGTAAATATGTGTCTTTTTTACCTTAACAAACATCTACTATATTATGAACGTAATTGAAAGATTCATTAGAGTCTGAGTTAGGCTGTTTGGAATATTCAATTAAGGGATGCATCCCCAAGTCTTGGGATTGGTCCACTTATTTGCCTACCTATTCCTTTTCCTCCACTCAGCACCCTTGGACCCTCCTTCTATAGTCTCAGAATGCATTTAAATAAAAGACCTGTAACTGATATAAATAGCATCAGACCAAGAACAATTGTCTATAATCAGGCACCAAAAAAAAAAAAAAAGATAGAAATGCAGGGTAATGAAGTAAAAATAATACACTGGTGCTTTCCTACCTACATGTTAAAAATATCTTCAGAAGTAATAGCTAGTGACTGGGACAAAATGAAAATGGAGTTTAAAAATAGGTGCAAAATAAAAGAGAGAGATATGGTTAAGAAGTAATAGAAATTACTTGGGGGATGACAAAGGTCAGAGTATTGCAGAATATGGGGAATCTCATAGAACAAGAGGAGGAGCAAATGCAGAGTGCTAAAGAGAAAATAAGGAAGTATCTGGATAATATACTTGAGTTTAGAAAGATTGCAATTAAGCAACTGTTTTTTGGTAACAACTCCAGAGCACAAAAATGTTTATCACAACAACTTAGGCAATAGGACATTGAAAGGTTGTCACCAAACTTAGGAAACCTATAACAAGAAAATAACAAGAGATCATGTAGAAGTTTTATATATATTCTGAACATTTTATGAAAGCTTGTATAAAGCAGAGAAATGTGGAAATCAAGAAAGAATACAAATGGAAATATTCATGGAAGACTTAATTATGCCAGGGTTAGAGGTAGGCAAGTTTCAACAACTAAAAGTTCAGAGAGCAGAATATGAGATACAAACAGTGATGTATAATCAAACTTCAGGAAAGTTTCCAGGAACAGATGACATTCTTGTAGAAGTTTGGAAATTAGATGGTAAGAAAGTGATAAAGATCTGGAAGATTTTGTTTGACAGTATTTTAAAAGGTGGGGAAGCACCAAAGTCTTGGAAGAAAGCTGTGGTGGCTGTGCTACTTAAAGATGGCAAAGACCCTTCACAACAAAATCATACTTTTTACTTTTAAACCATGATCATAAAGTGTTTTATGTCTATACTAGCTAAAAGAATGGCACAGATGCTGCTAAAATTGATAAATATGGATCAGTATGGTTTTGTGGAGGAGAGGCAAACAGTAATAGAACGATGATGACCCAGAGGGAAGCAGAATGTAAGAAAATGCCTCTTTTGATGGTGGGTCTTGATGCAGAGAAAGCATTTGATAGAGTTAGCTGGTATTTTATGACAAGGACATTGGAAGCATTTGCATTCCGATACAATAATAAGGTTAATTAAAAAGAAATATAAAGGATCGGAGTCCAAAATTAAAGTGGGAGGGTTCCTCTCAGATAAGCTGTGTTTGAACAGGCAAACTAGGCAGGGTTGTCATCTTTACCCTTTGTTATTTGCTTTATATTTACAGCCATTGGCAAAGAAAATAAGGGACTCAGAGATAAGGATATAATTGGTATGGTAATCAAGAAAAGTTGGCTTTGGGTGATTCAAAATGGCTGCCATCCTATAAGCAGTGTTCTCACAGAGCTCTGTCACTCACCTACAATTCAACAGCTAATTTTAAATATTGAAAGCCTTTACAAGGTAAAATAATACTACAGAATTAACAAGAATTCTTACCTACGCCGATCACCAACCTTTCTGTGGAAAAGTGAGCCTCTACTGGGAAGGATTGTACCTGATTTGTCTGACTTTTCGGTTGTTGGTCCGGGTTACATGTGCTCTAGGCCTCAGAGGCCTACTACTCCTGTGAAGAAAGAGGGCACTGAATTGTATACATAACCATGTCAAAAGAACTAGACCACATGGACACTCAAACCACTAAAGCAAAATATTCAACTATAGCCTCCCCAGAAAAAGAGGTTACCACGAAGAGGGCAAGGACGGCTAAACAGCAAGAGACTTCCAAGACACCACCAATAACATCGAAAGAGAAATCTGACTTGAATTACATGGAGGAACTTAAGTCTGCCCTGCAACCCATTCAGTCAGCAATTCAAGATCTCTCACAGCAACTTAAATCCTTTAATGTCTCCATCGACAGAATATTAACCAGAATGGATAAAACTGAAGCAAAGGTACTTGAAAATGAGATTAAAATTGATCAACTACAAAAGGAGCAAAAAAATAATGACACAAATATAAAGAATATACAACAAAAGTTAACAGACCTCGAAGCCACATCTAGAAGTAACAACCTCATCATCAGAGGCATCCCAGAACAGTTTTCACAAGTGGACTTACTAGAGAGCATTTCTGAAATTTTCTCTGCATTTCTAGATAAAGAACCCCTCTCAGATAAATTAATTATAGAACGTGCACACAGAGCCTTAAGACCAGCATTTGACAAACGTAATCCGAGACCAGTATATGTGAAGATCTTAAATTACCAACATGTATTCAAATTAATAAGTGCAGCAAAATCAAAAAAATACATAGAATGGAAGGGCAATAAAATATACCTATCTCCGGACTTACCAATCTCAATCAAACAGGAAAGACAAAAACTGGCCCCTTTTTGCACTTATCTGATCAAAAGGCAGATAAGATTTCAAATGAGGTATCCTAATACCCTCATTTTTACTCACCAGGGTGCCCAGTTAACAGCACAAAACTACAATGAAGCGGTCGTGGTCTTCAAAAAGACGTTTAAGGAATGTTCGGACAAACCTGACCAAAAGTTGTAACTATGCCCCCAGAAATGTGAAAGACTGT
Source organism: Protopterus annectens (assembly GCF_019279795.1). Lineage (NCBI taxonomy): Eukaryota > Metazoa > Chordata > Ceratodontiformes > Protopteridae > Protopterus > Protopterus annectens. Next base: position 645,816,867 of record NC_056725.1, read on the forward strand.
GTCACAAATGCAACCGTTTTTTTTTTTTTTTTTTTTTTTTTTTTTTCTGTCCTTAAAATCATAGAATTACCTTGTGGGTTGTTTTTCTTGGTCACCTTGTGTCGCCCACTGTCCGTGGGATTCATTGCCCTCGTGGAATCACTTTGACTGGCTCTTTTCTGCAGGCTCGTCGCCATATTCCATTTATCTGGTTATTGTTCTTTGACCCCAAGATCTCCCTGCCACCATCGTGCCCTTAAAGGTGCATAGCCCATTATCGCTGCTATGGCTTATAGAAACTCCAATCTACAGGATACGCAGATCTCGATAGCACGCAAGCGGACCTATCTTGTACTGGTGTTGGGCGCTTGGAAATTGAGGCGACGCAAGTTTCCTGCGCTATTCTCCCTTAAGCTGACTCTGCAAATGTGCATACCACGCAGGTGAGTGCTGCATTTCTTGAGTATGCACACTATATTTCTCTTTCCCCTTATATTTGAACCAAACGCCTCGGGCTTGCAGCGACGATGCTCCCTCACTCGTCGAGCAGCAGGAACTTGCCAGATATATATCTCACTCCCAGGCGACGTTTTACAATTCCAACTACGGAGGAGTATATATACCTTTTTTATTGGAATAGACATAGTAAACAACGTACTCTGTTCCCTGAGTTACTACAGAAGCATGTGTTTTTATTTGATAAATGTACAGAGGACTCATTTGTCACAAGTGCTCTGTTTTAAACTCTTATTAAAAAACGTCCAATTTTATAGGTTAACTTTGGAGCTAATGATAACAAGGTACATAAAGTTAAAAGAGATATGGAAGTAACTACGTGATGGTTCACCACTGTTAGCTCCCATTTTAAATTAGATATAATTCTCATACCTTTGAGAAACGACCCCAAGTAATCCATTTTAACAGTATATGTAAGTTAAACATTTCAGAGTTATAATTTACCGGAATGCTGAAGGTAAATAACTTGAACAGGTCAGTGAACAAGCTAAGGGTATTTTTGCTGACAAGGTAATGAAAACAGATTTCTTAAAGATACAGTTGTTTATCTCTACTATATTTGTTATGTATGGTACATGCTCTCTAGATTAAAGAGAGCACTAGAAGGTTTCATTATCACTGTTCCTGTCCCCATGAAAAGCCTGATCCAATCTAATAAGTATAGGTTTTAGAAACTTGAAAAATGAAGTGGGGGATAATGTGCAAGCACTATACTGGTTTAATAGCCTAGAATTAACATATAAGCAAATGCTTGCTTGCCTTATGGTGTAGTTTGATGTAATTAACTACTATGGTTATCTGCTACCCTCCTCACTGTAGAGTTTTATTAATTGCTCTCATACTCACTTGGGGCTTTAGGCTCGACTGTTGTTACAGCTTGATAAAGCTAAGGTAGTGGTCCTGATAGGGACCAATTATACAATGTGCACTGGTGTTTTAAAGTACTAGTCTTTTACCTCAGATATAATGGAATCCTGCTGTATGGTTATATATTACTTGATCACTAATCAATATGTGTGATATCGGATGAGTTTCCTGTTTGCGGAGGCTTTCATACATTTCATTATATTCATTCAGCAGTGCCTGTAACTTGATATTTTGCTTACCTAATGCTGTCTATGGCTTATTTTGGGTGGAAAATATGCGAAAAGTGAAGACTAAGCTAAGGCACTGAACATGAACTCAGCCTTACAGCATGTGCAGGATCTCCAGGGTAATAGAAACAGAGGTTACTAGTATGGGGGGAGAAAGAGTTGGGAGGGGTCGTTCTCCCATTATTCATATACTAAGCTCATTAATGCATAACCTGATTTTATAGATATTTGGAGAATGTTGGTAACAGCACGCAAGAACGAATAAACGTGATTAAGGCACGGACGCAATATTAATAAATTTTATGATAGAGTTTTTGAGTTGGCTAATAAATTAAGCCTATGGTTATGAAGAAATGGGAAGCGTCGGATTAGATACCGGGGGGGATTTCCTTGAGAGCTTTTCTCTGGGTGTTGCCTCTCCTTGGGCGGGACCTCTATATTTTTGTACTTGAAAATAACATTGACCGCCTTGTCAACACCACTTGCAATGCTTCACTAAGTAAAGGAAAACCCTATTTAATTTTTTGAGGTCTCACATCACCTCATTGATAATTGATTCTACTGCAAACAAACTCATGTTATCTATGTTTATTATAGATGAAAGTTTTAGTTTATTGTATAAGGCTAAATAATCTAAGTGTTATTATGTAAATAATAGTCTGTTGGCTGTTCATATCTGCATGATATTACCTATTCTCTTGGCGGAGTTTTGTGTTTGTTTTTGCACTGCTTGGATTAGCTATGCATCTTGGGTCATAGTGTGTTAGGCTGTACTTTCTGGGAACAAGGTTTTTCACATATTGGATGCATCATTTTAGCTTCCCAGACCCTTCCGGGCTTAAGGGATGGTGGGTAGGCACCGGGATTAAGTGGGAAGGATATATACTACTTGCCCTAAGTTTACAACTCAATCTCACGTCATTACTCAACGTTGTCCATACTCCCCATTACATCTCTGATTTTTTGAATTTACTTGGCTTGATTAGAAAATGTGGAACTTAGAATCTTGGAACATTAAGGGGTTACAATCACCTAAAAAAAAAAAACTGCTCATGCACCTAATTTTGAAATCTACCGCTAATATCATTTTCCTTCAGGAGACGCACCTGCTCAATCAGCAATGGAATCAAGAAAAATTGAGACCTTGGATTAAAAAGATTATATCCTCAGCGGGTACTACGAATAGAGCTGGGGTAGCCATTATTATTAAAAATAGCTTTGGGCCATTTATTGTAAAGGAGGGGTCAGATGATGAGGGTAGATAGTGCTATTTTACTACAAACCACCCCTTATTAGATAAACCTATTCTCCTTCTGAACATATATGCCCCTTGCACCTCTCAACAGATCTTCTTTATGAAGTTATATAACTTCCTCACCTTATTTCCTAATTACTACTATATTGTGGGGGGGGACTGGAATTCAGTTCAGGATCCCAAAACAGATAGATCGAATCACAGGGCTCGATTTAACCTCTCAACACATAAGGACATAAGCGAACTGAAAGAAGAGTTTAATTTATTTGACCCAAACATTTTTCTAGACCCTGCTCAGAAAAAGTGTAACTACACCTTTTTTTCTAATTGTGCCAAAAGTTGGTCCAGAATAGACTTTTTTCTTATTTCCAAGGCCTTTTACACTATGAATATTTCCTTTACTCAATCTCCTAGATCTATATCTGACCATTCCAAGATTTATATGGGTATTCACCGACGAAATAGGGGCTTAACAGATAGTATTGACATCTGTTGGCGGCTAAACCCCAACCTCCTGGGGAGAGAGGAGATTACCTCTCAAATTGACGAATACCTGGATCACTTTCTTGATTCCAGGAAATCCTTTCAATCTCCTTTAGACTGTGAATGGGCCGCGATTAAATCAACGATCAGGGGCTTCTTGTTAAATAAAGCCGCATACTATAAAAAACTTCGGAACAAAAAAGAAAGGGACCTTACCCTTCAGCTTAATAATGTAGAAATGGAGTTGCAAGTTAAACACCCCCCCCTGCTGGAAGAACGTATGATACAGCTACAAAAAGACTTAATATCCCTACACGCAGAGAACCTGAGCTTCCATGAGATCAAGTCAGTGGCCTTATATGCAGACGTAATACACTCTCCCTCCAGATTCTTGGCCAGGGCGATCAACCTCACTAAATCCTCTACATTTATACCTGAAATACATTACCAAGGGAAGGAATTCCAGCAACCTAATGAGATTATTGAAACTTTTGAAATCATTTTCAAACAAACCTATGGGCCCATAGATAACATAGTTAACGAATCAGAATTACAATCCTTTCTCAAGAATCTTACTTTCCCCAAACTAACTGAGAGTCAGAACGAGCTTCTAGAAAAGGAGATAACTACACAAGAAATTATCTCAGTTATTAACAACCTGAAGCCTAACAAATCCCCTGGCCCAGACGGATTTACGGCTGAATTTTATAAAACATTTAGCACGAAAGTCTTCAAAATATTGAGCGTATTGTTTAGCCATATTACCGCCAATGGCTTTAAAGATATCCATTTAAATGCCTCCAGAATGATTTTCATTCTTAAACATAATGCAGACCCTAAAATCCCGGGGAATTACAGACCCATATCTCTAATAAATTTGGACATGAAAATTCTGGCCATGGTCCTAGCTAACAGGCTGAAAGCTGTTATTTCCCATATCATCTCCTCTGAGCAATCTGGCTTTATTCCGGGTAGACAAACTAACAATCAAACTTTATTACTGGAAGCCATGATTCATCATTCTAATGTGGCCAAACACCCCATGTACGCCCTAGCGGTAGATGCATCTAAGGCATTTGACCGCTTGATAACGAATTTCTTATTTGCCGTCCTACCCTTCTTTAACATTCCAATCTCATTTATAGACAAAATAAAAACCCTTTACTCCACAGCGTACACTACTATTCATATCAATAAACACTCTTCTAATAGAATCAACATGGTCAACGGGGTCAGACAGGGCTGCCCCCTTTCTCCTCTCTTATTTAACTTATATATGGAACCTTTATTTATGCTCATCAAACAAGCCACTTTCTTCTATCCACCTAGTATTTATAACTTAAAGATTCCCCTATCGGCATACGCTGATGACCTGAATATATATTTTACCCTTCCTGACTCTGACCCAAATAAAATTTTATCTGCAATTTATACTTTTTCCAACTTAGCGAACTACAAACTTAATAGTGAAAAATCTTTAATATTCCCCTTAAACATACACTCTAGACTGCCTAACATACCTTTAAAATCAGAGATCAAATCGAAAGGACAGCTTCATTATTTAGGTATTCAATTCTCCCAAGGTAACCATAATCACTTTCAGGACAACGTGGTTAGATATTGGGCAAATATTCAAAATTATATCAATAGATGGTCTATGCTTAAGATCCCTTTCCTGGCCAGAACCACAGTGATTAAGATGAACATTCTTCCTAGACTCTTATATCTGTTTCATGCAACCACCAGTATCTTACATAATAATTTCTTTAAAAAAATTATATCTTCTATCTCTAAGTTCGTGTGGGCCCCCAAATCAGTCAGGATTAGCTACGCAAAACTCATCTATCCTAAAGAACAGGGTGGTCTGGGTCTACCCGACTTTAAAACCTACTATGAGATAATTAACACCAGTAGAGTCTTAAAGATAGTGTCTTACCACAAAGACAAAAATACGTGGGCCCCGTCATGGGTGATTCTGGGCAATAACTATATCAAATCACTAAAATTTAGTCCTGTAGCTCTTCCTTTTCTGGATGAAGCAAATATAGGCAGACTGAAACATACAAAAGGCCTACTATATAGCATAAAATCTCTCCAGGCCCTACTCAAATCTTTGAAGCTACTCCATTCCTTCATAACATTACAGCCACTTCACCTCAACCCCAACCTTCAACTAAATGGGCGCATGTTAAACTTGGTGCAATACCCTCTCCTTTTGAATACTTCTATCTCTGATTTCTTCCCCTATAGACATCAGACAATTTCTAACCTAAGAATCAGTCTGAACTTGCCCAAGAAGTACCTGTCCATTTTATGACAGGTTAGGGAGTTGATTAGAAAGTACATAGACCACCCCTTGGTCTCAGACGAAGATATTTCAGTATGTAAAACATTAAAGAAACTCCTGCTCAGTAACAAAGGGATGACCTCAAACGCATACAAGGTTACCATGGCAATCAGGTTTCAGAACAAAGTCAATATCTCAAAATTCTAGTTAAATAGCAACCCGGCCATAACTCAAAACTTAATAGCTCAGGCTATAAAACGAAGCTCTAAAGCTATTCCTTTCAATAAGTTGAAATATACTCAGCTGATGATTTTGAACAATGCATATTTTACCCCTGAGGTACTAAGTAAAAGATATCCCAATCTATCCCCTAATTGCCGTTATTGCTCGAACCAAACTGATGATATCATCCATTTGTTCTGGAGTTGCAAATGTTCATACAAGCTGTGATGTGCCCTGAGAGTGTTACTTGAGAAAATTGGCTATGAAAAATCTACCCTTTCATGGGAATTTACCATTCTACACATCCCACCACCGGGCTTATCTGAAAGGAAATGTAAGATTTTGATTCCTATTTTTATGTTAATTAAATATTACATTTCCCTAAACTGGAGAAGTAGACACGCCCTCTCGTGGGAAGGCTTCAAGCGCATAGCTATTAAATTTCTCAGGGCACACAAATACCTGTTCCACAATATTAAGCACAAGCCAGTTACTAAAGAATGGTGGGGTATTATGTCCGAAAGTATACTTAAATGACAAATGAGGATGAATTATAATTAACTGAGTTTCTCATCTTATTTTCTCTCTTTTGGTACTCGGACAACATCCTTTTTACTCTCCATCATAATGTGAGTTATGGATAGAATCAAGTTCTTGGGCATTGTAGTATGTGTATATAGTTTTAGTTTTATTGTATTAGTATTGTAATTCCTGTTGCTCTCTGTATTTCATTTGTTGTTCAGTGTTGTATCCATTTACTGAAAAGTTTCAATAAAGAGAATTATATAAAAAAAAGAAAAGTTGGCTTTATTTGTAGATGATTTTATTTTGCACTTGATAAATCTAGAAAAATGACATTTCAGTGATGTGTAACATTTTGAGACCATTTCAACTCTTTTCAGGATATAAAATTAATGAAGCTAAATCAAAGGCTATAGCCATAAATTATGTACTCATACACAAATTTGCTCAGCAGTACCCATATTTATGAGGACCTGATAAGATAAATATTTATGAGTATGGATTAAAAAGGCTTCTATTATGGCAGCTGATGATATGTGGAAAGAGGCTAAACAGAAGATAATACAAAAACTGAGAAAATGGAAGCTCTGATTTATGGATATGGATAGCAAGATACAAGCAGTGAAAATGTTTTTAGTCCCTTTAGTCTTGTATATAGCTCAGGCATACTTTTATCAACTAGAGGAGAAGTTGTGGACAATAATTAATAAAGAATTGAAGGAATTTATCTGGAAGGGAAAGAGAGCAAAAGTTAAGTGGGATAAGTTCATCCCTCCAATAGAATGAGGTGGTTTAGACACTGGTGTTAACCCAGTTTGGTTTCATCAAGGGCAGGTCATGCCTACTTAACCTGGTGGACTTCTTTGAGAAGGTCACCAAAGCAATGGATGAGGGCAAATAGTTCACACTGCCTACTTTGACCTGGATAAGGCATTTGACATAATACCCTACTTGGGCATTGTTGACAAACTCAGAGGTTAGGTATAAACCCTTATGTCACCTGATGGATAGCCAGCTAGCTCACAACCAGGATCCAGGAAGTTAAAATTGAGAAGTCCACCTCTACAAAGAAGCCAGTCACAAGTGGAGTCCCTTAAGAATTAGGCCTGGGACCACTTCTTTTTTGGCATTTACTTCTCTGAAGTCAAGGCCAATGTCATTGGCCTCTGGCTGACTAAATTTACAGATGACTGCAAATTACGAACTGTCATAGAATCCCCCACTGATACAAATGTTTTCCAGGAAGGGCTGACACAGAGAAATAACTGGTTTCAGAGCCATGAACTAAAACTAAATGCCAAGAAATGCATAATAGTATCCTTCGGGAAGTCATCCTCCTCTGGTAACTATTATATTGACAACATAACCCTAAGAATTGACCCAAGAGTCAGGGACTTGGGGTCACATATAAACAGTAATGTAGCCTTTGACAATCATGTGTCTACAGTAGTGAGGAAAAATCTTTCTATGTTGTGCAACTTACAAACAAAGGTATGGCATCTAGGTCCAAGGAGGTCATTGTTCCACTGTATTTGGCATTCATCAAACCTATCATTGAGTACAGTGCCCCCTTTGGTAGGTACCTAACCAGGTACATCAAACAACTGGATTATCTACAGATGTTTCTCACTAAATGAATACAGGACATAAGTAACATATCCCATGCAGACCAAATCAGTGCCCTATCCCTGTATTCTGTCTCCTACAAGCTGTAGAGGGGAGATCTATGCCTGGCATACAAGGCATTGTCAGACCCCACCCTGTTGGACCTCCTGAATATCTACAAATAAACAGCACCAGAATGGCTTGTTCTAAACATGTAAATCTTGCCTGTAATATAAATATTCCCTGCTGGAGAGACAGGTATGTATCCCAGAGCCTACCCCTCCTCTAGAACAGACTCCCCATCCACAGAGTTCCTCCCCAAACCAATTCAATTGTAACTTGGACAGTTGTATGGGGAACAGGAATTTATCCCTGGTTTGGCATCTATATCTCAAATGGACACAGGCAGCTTATAAATGGTTCAAATCCCAGGCCCCCGCTTGTAAATGTTTCATCTCCCAAGCTCTTGCTTACACTTATCAAGGGTACCAGAACTTGTCAAAAATTTGAAATGCATGGCTAGGCTTAAAAAGGCCCTTGCTTTCATTAACCTAGTACACACCTATGAATCTATGAACCTATACTTTAGCTCTACACAGTTAGGGCTCATATACATAACACAAACAGAAAAAGTGGAAAGGGATGATGAAGCAAAGGGGAAATTCAAGAAATAGAAAGAGAGTAGGATTTTGTATGGAGATCCGTAAGGAGAATAACAACAACCATACAGAATGTTGTATTCATAAAATATCGGATTCTAAGTGTTTAAAGAGCCAAGACAATATGAGAATGGAGAAAGGAGATTTTGCCAATAGGGATGACTGCAAGTAGGGGTACAGAAAATAGGCTACAATTTACTGAAGAAACTTGGCAAAGGAAGTAATATATTGGGAGCAAATAACTAAAGCAGGAAAAATAAGAGACTGGGATGAGGCCAAGAAGACATTTGGATTGCAGGCTACAGATTGTCTTCCTTACCAGGGCTTGATCTCAGAATACAGACACTGAGATAGGGATAGGGGAATTTTAAGTGAAAGACCCACTCTGGTAAAGTCTATAGTTGACTCTAGAACAGAAGCAGCTGTTAAAAACAGATAAGTTGTAAGGCATATAAAATATTGCATAACTATAAGAATCAATTAGAAGAGGTTAGAAAAAATTGGGAAGAGAGACTGGAAAAGCAATTTACAAGAAAACAATGGGAGGACATATGCATGACTCCCAAGTATGCAGCCAAGTCCAGAAGGTTTAGGATCTTTGCTTCAAAGTGTTTGCGTAGGTATTTATATACTTCAAGCAGATGTCAAAGAATTTCTCCTCAGGTTGACAGCAAATGTTGGAGGTGTGATACACAAGAAAGAGATAACTGGGAACATATGTTTTGGGAGTGTAATGAGTTGGCAGATTTTAAAAATGCCCTGCAGAGTACTCTGTCAGAAATATTGGGTGAGCAAATGGCTGTAAGTAAGGAAATTATTATTTTGATATGGAGTACAGGACCTGAATTGCATAGACATAGTAAGACCTTATTAAGTTTAATTCAGTTGGTTGCCAAAAAAGTAATTACTAGAAACTGGAAATCAAAGTCTACACCAACTGTATTTGAGGTATTAAATATTATAAAAGAGATAAAAGAACTGGAAGATGGATCTTTAGAAAATGGAAAGAGCAAATTACACATAAGTAAATGAGAATTGTGGGAACAATGCATGCATAATAATATTCAGGAGGAAGACTGAGGTTTAAGGGAAGGTAGGAATTCAGCAATATTTTGTAATGTTGGAATAACAATAGTGGCAAAGAAAATATATGTGATGTATATTGTATTTAAATGGAAAAATGTTAAAATGGTTTGTCTTCTTTTCTGTTAATGTATGTTGGCTGTGTCTTAAGTGATAATTTAATAAAGGTGTTTAAAAAACGGGTCTATGTCAATTCTTTGAATGCTTAAAATTTCGAACGTTACATGGTGGAGACAAAACATTCGAAATTTCAAGTGTTCGAAGATTGACTTTCAACATTGCCGTATGGTGCAGATAGGGAGAATTTCCCTTTTCTGCACTGAAGTGTAGACTCGGAGTTGGTATATTTAAGTAGGGGGGTGTGGGGGGTGCAGGGGGGCTTGCCTCCCTGCTCACACTGTTAAGGTGTGTTTTTCTTTTTTTTTATTTGATATTCGAACATCCAAATGTCGAACATTTGGTCTCGACCATGTAATGTTTGACATTTTGGATGTTCGACTACTTAACATAGACCCTAAAAAACACGTGCCTTTCAGCTCACTTAAGTGGTCTGAAGAAACTTTTTAAAAATATTTAAGAAAAACTTCTACAAGGCATCTTTTTCCTCCTGCTAGGAGGATATAAGAAGCATTCTCTTAGACCTAAAGGCTAAGGTGATATCTTCTGGTCTTAACCTTGGTACTCTCCAGCATTAGATGGAAGTAGTTCCACAAAGTTGGCACCTGCTAAAGTGTCACTTATGCATACACCAAAAGAAGATATATCCAGTAAAAGTATGACCCAGATCCAAAGCTACAAATGCAACTAATATCAGTACAACTGTAAATATATATAATATTGGGGTTTAACCATACACATACCTTATGCAGCTGAATGAAGCACCCAGATGTTGGACATACTTATAGGACACAGGTGAGACAGTTATTTTATACATTGTAATGTGACTAACAGGTAAAATAGAGATAGGCAGTGATAGTAAGATGACACACCAGGGGCATCATCAATGGGAATTCTCTTGGATCTAACCATCTTTGCCCCATCATTCAGTACCACAATATGGAACTTGTGTAAATTGACTGAAGCCAGGATAAACTGTAGAAAAGTTCTGCTTTAATCACCAAACTTCACAGAACTTAGCGCTTTCACCATAACACATATGACTTCATCAGAGTCAGTGGAACATTTTAAAACACTCATCAGTTGCTCAGTGATGGATCATTTCATTATTTCAATCCTGACCAACCATGAGATTTACATTATCGACAACTTCATGCCAGGCATGATCATGGAAAGGCCATTTGGCAGAGGTGGAAGCAAAGAGCCATCTACCAAGAAGAATGAGATCCTGTAGTACTTCCTTATTTTCCACCTCTGTAAACTTGGGTTTGAGAGTGGATATGGATTTCTTTGATGGTTTCTTCAGCATATCTCTCTTGATATGGAAAACACACTGAGATTAATAGCTATGGCTCCACATGGGTGTTACAAATCCCAACAGACATGCTATAATAATAGTCCAGCTAATATAAATTAGTAGGGCCTCAGACTACAGTACATGTACCCTCAAAACAATATTATACATGAATGTCAGCCACCAATTGTGTCCTATGGATCACCCCCTCCTCCCCATCATAAAAATAAATATCAGAACTTTACTGTAAGTTAACAAGCACATTGATCATTTGCCACAAGTCTGACATAAATTTCTTAAACTGCAATCATATATTTGTAAGGTACACAACACTACAAAATACTGTATGACCCTCTTATAACATTGATGCACCCAACAGTAAGATGACTACATTCTATTACACTAAACAGTTTGCCTTGTATCCCATCAGGGAGCTTTGGCCAATACATGTAGATACATATAAGCATTACAGTAAATAACACACATAGATCTATTTACTAGTACACATAAGAAGCTTTAAACAGAGCAATATTCCTTACTGAAGGAGACGGTGGTATTCTGTAGTAATACATGCTTGCAGTAGGATACCACTGTATTCCAACAAAAGTATCCCTCGCCTGTAACATGATGATGAGACTGTCATGCTTTTATCATATAGATTACCACCCTGGATACAAAGAGGATGCTAATTAGGGCTCATCCCATTATTGTTTCTGAATTGCTCAATTTGTGTGATGAGTAAATATCATGTTGAGTTCTACAAGATGGCTTCCATGGCTTAGCACTTGTTGATTTCTCTGAGCATGGCCAGATGATAGGGACTGGGAAACTGTCATGCACATACTTCTCAAAAGTACCTCATTATGATTGATGTTCTTCAGTTTAGGTTATAAAAAGGCATGTTCCTCATATATTCATATTTAAAGGGTCTGACACAAATTCAGGTCTTGGCACTTTTTAAAATGATATCCATGGTAAATTACACTGCTTAAAATGAAATCATCTAAAGAACATTTTATAACTGCAGCATGACGCATGTCAACCTTGCTGTGATCTTAAAAATGAAAGTAGTTGGTAAGCTGCTAGTAAGTGTTCCATATGTTACCCATTTGTTCTAAATTATGGAAGGAGGTGTAACACAGTGTGTAGATGGAAGGATGAGACCAGCGGTCTTGCTATCTTTAACCATGTGATGATGGAGTCACTGTTGAGCATTTATTCTCAGCAGTAAACACAGGGGTGGAGGACTGCCATTTTTCATACCTTAAAGTGCCACTGGAGCCATAATAATACAGCATCTATAGTTTATTATTTTGTCAACCATAAAAATGGAAAAGTAGCCAAAAAACAAATAAATAAGAATAATGGCAGAAGGAGATGACGGCAAAAAGCAATGTAGTCCACAAAAATAGCGTATAAAAACCTTTAATCAACGCTTTCATCAACTGACTTCCTCAGAATACCATTCTGAGGAAGTCAGTTAATGAAAACGTTGATTAAAGGTTTTTATACGCTATTTTTGTGGACTACATTGCTTTTTGCCGTCATCTCCTTCTGCCATTATTCTTATTTATTTTGTCAACCATCTCACAAATAAGGTGCTCAGCTTTAACTATTATTGCATGAAGACTGAAACAGAAAATAAATTATTTGGGCACCAATTCTCTGCCATTTTCCTGAGATCTTTAGGGTGATACAAGTATGGCAGGAGAAGGAGAGGGCAGTGCTTTTTTTAGAGCACAGGGGTGGTATGAGGAGGAGTCCAGAATTTTTCTGGACATTCTTCAGAAGCATTATAGCAAGAGGCTCCTGCAGGAGGCTGTGTCAGATCACAGCAAATTTCTGATGCCTGGAAGTTTGGCCACAACTGTCAGCCATGATACTGGCATCCCATTCATGGGAGAACAGTGGCGTCTCAACCATAGTGATGCCACCAAAAGCCCGACCTCCTTCTCTGATGGGAGGCTGAAGTTAGCACATGAGCCCCACCAATGTACTGTAAGTATAATGTAATTTACTTGTCTATCACCATACACATTTTCATTCTTCTGTCCCTTTATCTCCAGTCTCTGCATAGACCGAAGGGAACAGGGACACAGGGAGACACACAGGGACCATATCTCTCAAACTCTTAACTCAAGAAATCTAGACAAAACCTGACATAATGGGGTACAAAGGTACAAAAATAGAGGGAAATTTTAAATATTGCTCTTACTAACTTGGAAAGCTGCTAGAATAACAGTGTATGCATTAAAATGCATTTTCTATAGGATATAAAGTCTGAAACTGAAATGTATGACATCATTTACTAATTTCATTCCATCGATCATCTCAGTGATTTGCCAGAAAACCATTTATGAGGAACAGACCAACATTTTGTGGCAAAAACCTCAACATTCTGCAATAATCTGGGTAGTTGAGAGGTATGACATTGACACACTAGAGAACCTAAGAGAGTGCCAGTTAAGTATTGTTACAGTTGTGAAAGGTGTGTCTGCTTGCATAGTGATAATAAAAATGATGATAAATAACATTTATACAGCAGGGCAACATCTGTTAGTACTGGCATTCCTTACTGGAATTAATATGACTGTGCAAAGTTAGAATTTTTATTCTGCATGCCAGACTCCCCCACCCCCCATATAGCTGGAGAAGTGGTTAACCATGTTAAAGTCTGTGTGCACTAAGATTGTTAGAATGCCTGTGGATTCAGTTCCCCCTCAAAAAAATATATACTGCTGTTGTCATGGTTCAGTTTTACCTGTCAAAATAGTTAAACTAATAAAAATTGTAAGCAGAATAGTTAATGTGTTAAAACAAGTATATATGTCTTACTAGTAAAATAATATTTCCTTTACTATATTTTATAATTGTTAAGAAATAGTTAAGAATGCACTTTCATAATTTTTGTATCTGTCTTCCCCACGCTCTTTGTCTTTATCCTTTCTTTTCCTTCCATTTCTATTACTGTTATATATAGCAGCACAGAGACCCACACCAACCACACCAACATGGCTTGCTGCCCCCTACAGTTGGCAACAACAGTGCCACTACTACCATCAGATGCACCCAGCATATCTGGGTCCTAGTCTGCCAGAGTTGCCTCCACACCTCCTGCCGTACATGTATCATCTGTGTGTTTTAGTTTGGAGAATGCACTAGTGGTGGGTACACTGGTATTAATTGGTAGCAGTGCAAGTGGAGGTGACAATTATATTACTCATCATGAACTGGCAAAGCCTGTGGGAGAGATACTGGACAGAAGTTTTAATGCCCACATTGGCCATATAGAGGACATGCTTCAGCAACTTGTCAAGTCATGTCCCTTCCCAACACTGCCTTCAGGTCCCAAGGCTGAACCCAGCAGTGATAGTTCCAAGCGTGAGAAATAATCTACTGTGTCAAAGCTGGAAAAGACTACATCTTCAAACACCCACTGCTATCCCCAAATATTGGTGTTCCCTCCCTTTCATGTCTATGCCCAACCCTGACTATAATGTTCCTCTCACCATGTTCCTCTTACCATTGTCTTTCTGTCTGATGTGTCCTTCACTGTTGTATTCCTCCTTCCTCATTGTGTTAGCCCACATCCCGTCAGTCATGTTTGTCTTCTCTTACAACCTACTTTCCTCCTCAACCCCATCTCTGACTTCCTTGACATCCTTCCCCAACTTTCCCCTTAAAAAAAATAAATAAATATACAGAGAACTTGTCTACCAAAATATACTTCCACCCTTACCATTCAACTTCACAGATCTTTAACTGCTGTATACAGTGATTGGCTACTATACTTCACCACATTGAAAAGTATATTAGCCTGACAAATCAGCGAGGATTTCAGTCAGTATATAATTAAGAACATAATTGTAATTCACCATGATAATTTTGCTAAGAAGTTGAGAGGTATGCCTCTCTCCAACCTCCATCCTCCTCATTACTTATTTTCTTACCTTGTATTCTACCCTCTGCATGCTTTCCCATGTTCCTATACTCCTATTTTCAACCTTTAATCTGGTCAAAAAATAAACACATCACACACATGCCCCAAAAGAGCTTGTATATTAAAATCACATTTTTTTGCTGATACATTGTTTGGCAGTTGCCAAGGAGCAATGATGCTGGTCACGTATAAGCACAGGGAAATGACAGCTCCCATCGTAAGGAAAAACCTGAGAAAATCTTTTAAAATGCACTGTGATCTTCTCATCAGTCTTGCAAATGAGCTGAGCATAGGTGCACATCAACAGACAACAATGAAATATAGTAAAGGTAAAAGTCTCCCTGAGAAGACTTCTATGTTTCAGTGTGTGCAATATGTGATAAGTCCATTTTCAGTGTACTGGGTACAGGGTTTTAATCCCTTGAGGATGGTCCATTTTTATACAATATTATGTTTTCAGCATACAACAGTATGCAATCCCTCTGCAATGTTCTATTTTATTTCATTTGCTTCAGCGGCATGCCTGGCTAATGCTCTGGTTCATGGGTATGAGTGACCAAGGCACGGGTTCAAACATAGTCAGAAGTATTTCTATTCTAGTACTATTGTATGTTCCATTACTCTAATAGTTATTTTATCAACACCTTCCTTATGTCTGATTTTGCAGTATACTGGTATACCCTGCAAATGTTTTGGTCTGGAGAATGTAAATGACAGATATGGTTTGAAAGCCAAGCAGGTGTAATCATCTTGTCTTGCTAATCATATGTTTCTTTCCCCTTTAATTCCTTAATGAAACATGCCTGTCATCAGTGTATACATTTTGCCATGGGGTTTAACACTGTCAAACCAAACTGTAAGTATGGAGTTGTCTATTATTGAGTAAAAAAATTAATTGATATGTTTCTAATCCCAATTTCTTCTTAGCTCAAATGGTGTAATATCCTCTGTGCCTTCCTCTTTCAATCTGTTTTCTATATTACCATACCCAACCTCCACCCTTGTTCAAAAACACACACAACACGCACATAATCAAAATTCAGTTACGTGAATAGCTGTTTACACTGTTTTATATTTACTTTGTAAAAGTGCTACAAAGCCTATATACATGCCTTCTTAATGATCCCTTCCAGTCCTACAGCTTCAGTGGCTGTCCTCAACAATACATTGATATGTTTTGTATCTTTGTGACACTCATGGGTTCATAGCCATTGATACCTGTTTGTCTTCCTCTTCATCCACCTCCTTCCTGCTTAGTCCTTATCTCATAATTTTTCCATCATGCTGCTCTTTTCATCTCCTTACTACACCCATTACCACCTTTACTGTTACTACATGCACACTATCATACCACACATATGGCCTAAAAGGCTTATAGAACAAGAAAAATCATCTATCTGTGGTATACACTGAATGACAGTTGACAGAGAGCAACTTTGTTGTCCATATTTAAGCACAGAGTAATCACACTTCTCATCCTATGGCAAAACCTGAGAAAAATCCTTTCAGTGTGCTACAGCCTTGTCATCCATAGTGAACTGATCTTATTATCAATGCATGACACCAGGCAATACTGACCTAATGTGAAATTCATAGTTTTATTGTGACACCTACTGAGCAACAAAGGATGACTGGATAAATAATCACCTTCCATATGGCTTTGTAGTCAAACCATGATGTGTACATTGCCAGTACATTAGGGAAGGATTGTGATTTCCTGGTTATTACATGTTGTTTGACAATGTTCAGTTTGCAGTTTTCCACAGTGTTCTTACATTTCCTTGAAATTTGTGCTTCCTGACATGTTTATTATATTTTTTTCCATGGCTTCACTTGATAATATATCAGTCTACAAATTGTCAGTTAGGCAGTCAGGGTTCAAGTCCATTGTTGTCTATGTTGCAGCAGTTTGACAAACAATCCATACCTTGAGGTATGTACTTGCAATGCTATGTGGAATAAGGGTAAGCATAGCACATATAACTGGTTTTCATTGATTTGTACATAGTCAGTACAGAAGGGGTTGGTTTTGATCTCATGATTGCTGTATGCTGTTTCATAATGGTCATTTTCACTCTTCCACAGTATTCTACCATTTCCTTGAAATGTATTTTTTCTCAACCATTTCATAAGTTCTTCTGTGGCTTCACTTGCTAATGCACTAGTCTATAAAATGTTGGTTAGGCAGATAGGCATTCAAATCCATTGAGGTGTAAGTTGTTGCAGTCTGACAAACAATCCATACCTTGTAGTAACTACTTATAATGCATATATGGAATAGGGGTAAGCATAGTATATGTATATAACAGGTTGTCATTGATTTGTACATTGATAATATAGTATAGGTAGATTTTGATCCCCAAATTGTTACATGATGTTTATAAATGGTCATTTTTCAGTTTTTCCGCAGTGTTCTAGCCTTTCCTTAAAATATGCTTTCTGACCCCTTCACTAAGTTCTTATGTTGTTTCACTTGATAATGCAATGGTCTAGAGAGTATTGTAGGAGGCTAAAAACAATCATTATCATGTGCTAATAATGTACTATGCCTTGAAATGTATGATTTCTCAACCTTATCATAAATTCCTCTGTGGCTACACTTGCTAATACACTGGTCTGTAGACTGTTGATTAGGCAGGTAGGCATTCAAATCCATTCATGTATACATTGTTCCAGTCTGATAACAAGGCATGCCACTAAAACACTTATAGTAAAAGATCTATTTTAATTTCCTGTTGTTTGGTATGCTGTTTTCCACTTTTCAATTTTCAGTCTTCAATGGTGTTCTATCATGTCCCTGGAATGTGTGTATTCAGACCCCTTCAGTATACATTTTTTCTGACTTCACTTGCTAATTCCCTGGTCTAGGGAATATCCTTGACAAAGACAAGGGTTTGAAGTCATGTGGGTATATTTTTGTTGTCCTAGTATCATGGGTTCCATTCCCCTGAAATGGGTTTTCCAGTTACGTTTTCTATGAGTGTTTCAGTGGCATGTCTTGTTAATGCACTGTTCTGGATCATATATCCATGAAATAAACAGGGTTTCAAACCTATATGGGTATCTTTTAATTGCTCTGTTATCGTGTTTCATTCCCCTGAAAATGTGTTTTCTAATCTGCTTTTCTACCAGTGCTTCTATAACATGCCTTGCTAATATACAGTTTTGGAGGATATATCCTTGAAAAAAAATGTCAGGGGTTAGAGCTCATGTGGATGTATCTTTCTTGTCCTGCTAGAATGTGTTACATTCCCCCCAAAATGTATTTTCCAGTCACCTTTTTACCAGTTCCTCTATGGCATGCCTTGCTAATAAACTGGTATAGAGCAGGGGTATCCAACCCATGGCTCATGGGCTGCATGCGACTCTGGGCAGCTAGTAATGCAGCCCCCAAAGGATTGCAAACTGTTACCATTGTTATGTGATTTGGAACATTGTTATGTGATTTGATCCAGTTGAGAGGCAAGGACATTGGGAGGCATACTGAGAGCAAGGTGTACAGCGCATTTCAGTACAGTTCATCTGGAGTGTGTGTGTGGGGGGGGGGGTAGAATCTGGCAGGAACTAGGAACCAGGACGGTGAAGTCAGCAGCCTGTCACATACATGACGCAGTTGCTGATTAGTCCTGTTACTCTCCCATTCTCTTCCCATGATCTAGTTGTGTGGGAGAGAGTGAGACAAAGAGTGGAGAGACAGCGATCAGGTTAGTGACTGTCTTCTGACAGGTTTACCTAATCTTCTTCCACTTCCTGTTTTTTTTTTTTTTTTTGCCATGTTGTTTAAAATCCAAAGTAAAAAAATCAGTGATGGATTTACTGGGGGTGCTAGCCTAGGGGAGCTAAAGCTACTGTTGGTATATTACTCACACACCATAAGCAGGAATACATAAGCTGCCACTTGGGGTCTCCAGCATTTCCTTAAGTTTCAGTCTGCCTGTGCAGTTTTAATTCTGCCAATTCAATGATGGTAAAAAAAAAAATAAATACAAAATTTAGTTAAATAAATTTGACAACATGCATGCAAATGATAAAAGCTAGTGCACCATGATAAGGTATACTGCTGCAGACAATACACTTTTAAAAAAAGCATTAATTATTTTTGCATGACATTAAAATCTGTTCCTCACTCACTCACTAAGCTAAGTGTATTGTGAGGTAGGACTGATAGGTCAGCCGAGGTCAACCATCACCCTCAGACAGCATATTGTTATCTGTTATTATCCTGGTATTGTGTCCCATTACACACATCAGCACACTGTTTAACCACAAAACCAGCGACTGAGAAGAACACAAAAATATGATAAGTGCCAACATCAGCTTTTATTATTTGGCAACTGTGTGACTTAGTGACTAAGTATATACTACAGAATGAAAGCACTTACCATATTTTGTGTGTCCTTTTGAAAATAGGGGTCCAATAATTGTCACAGAATATAAAAACTACTGGTGCTGAATAGTTGGCTTGAACTGGTTTTGGAAAAGCTGAAAGAGTTGGGTTCTGGCTCACATATCAAAAGAGGATACTGGTAATGCATCAAAATAAGAAAGCAGGAGACACTAGCATGGTGGCAGGGAGGACACTGGCTCTCTATTCAAGGGGTGCATCGCCTCAGCAGCAAATCCAGAGGCCACACCCCCTTAAACATGCTTCCTTGACCTGGCTAATCAGTTGGGAATTTGAAGGTGTGCTGTGATGTCAGTTGCCTTCTCTACTGCATGATTTTACTGCAGAAATGCTGAGCTCTTCTAGAAAAAGTCTTGGAAAGGTACTTTTATCCAAATTACATAATGTGTACATGCCTCTGATCAATGGCAAGGTTCTCCTTAAAACTGTTGCATAAGACACGCACATCTGTTAACAAGAGCAAGGTAGTCACTAAAAATAAATTACAGGCACATGCAGAAAGGATATTTGTTAGTTGCATCTTGGATAATGCAATCTGACAATGCACATGAAACAAAAGACAACAACATCTGGATCAAGTTCAGAAAGTGCATACTGATACTGAAAACATTGCATGAATGGGCCTAGTCCAAGAGACCTAG
>NC_056725.1:645841968-645884468 GCF_019279795.1 Protopterus annectens
AATATAGCCACAGAAAGGAGTCTACATGGAAGCAAAAGCAAGTAAAAGCTCTTAAATTTTGTACAGAACTGACCTCAACATGTGATCCCACACATATTATGATATAATTACAGAATGTGGATGCTAGAATATCACAGTTCATGAGAAACAGTTATTCAACCACAAGCATATGCATGCTAGAATATCACAGTTACAAAGATAAAAATACATTTGTAAGGGCCATGACATAAGTTACAAAATAAAAATACATTTGTAAGGGCCATGACATTAATACACCTTTGTTTCCCCACCCCCAAAAGAAAATTTTATTGTACATTATGCAGGCTGCTACAATGTCTGAACATCCTGAACAGACTATTATATTGTACTGTAAGCATATGCAGTATGTAGCAGATATATGAGCAAAGGAATAGGCTCCCTTGTGTTTACAACATTGTGCTCCCATGCAGTTTCTCTGCTGACACGGCTACTAACCATGGAGATTCCAGGCTGTCAGCACTGTGAAGATGAAAATTAGGTTAAAACTCATTGGTATTGCTGAATCCCAAAAAAAGAGTAACCTTGTAGGAATGGTCACTTCATGTAGGCACTTCCACGGTGTTTTTGTTGTCAGTGGATGTGATGACATCAGGCTTGTGTATCAGGTTACACTGTCAAAGTTGTGTAGGTTGGTCTGTGGGGGGTGAAGGTGCATGTAAGCTATGCACAAATCATGATTGTATGTCATCCTTGGAATTTTGATGTAAAATGTGTCTCCTCTGTCCATTTTTAATCATTTTTGTACATTTTTTAATCTCCTTGTTTGCACAGTGGTGAGCATAGCACACTGTTGCACACTGGAACAATGAATGAATGGTAGCTTTTGCTATGCTTGTCTTGCAAATAATCCTGTGGCACCATGTGTATGTGTAAGGCTAAAGTGCAGAAGGTACTGGTTCAAGTACAGGGTGGGCAAGCTTTCCTTTTTATACTGAATATTTGCACAATATCATGGGAACAGAGGAAAGTAATTACAATTTCCCTGTGCTTGCTTTATTTATGAAAAAAACTGCACAGGGGTGCATGAGGATGTGCAGAGATATGCCTAGCACAATGATAAGCTAGGAGCAGGTGTGTGCAGTAGATGCTAATTACAGTTTAAGCAAGTGAACTCCATTTTCATGAACCAATCAAACACAGGGCAGCTATTACACATGCTATAAAACATCCATGTAACCTCCATTCTTGTTTTCCTAAATACTTCTGTAGTGTTTACTGTCTAAAAGAGTGTAGGCTAGTAGCTTTAGTATTGTTCCCCACCCTCCCTTCCTATTGGTGTCTTGCTGTTATACTTGGTGGCTTTGCAGTTGCCTGCCCCTACTGTAAATTTGATCTGGGACACTCCTCCCAGTCTAGTGTCATTAGCTCATTCTACCTAATACAGAGAGAACATTTGAGAAGGCTGAGTTATCTTCCGTTTCTCCTCTCTCCCTTTCCTTTACAAAAAAAAAACTTTGCTAGAATCTCCCTGTCTTCTGCTTAACTGCAACAACAACAAAAAAAAAGTGACACTCGTTTCCTTCCTTTCCAGTAATTAGTCTAGTCCAGATACAGATTTGCTATATCCAGGACTGTTTGTAAGCTTCTGAGCCCCCCAAGCCTGTCTATGTTGGAGGGAAGCCTGCTAGCTTATCTGTGGGAGTGGTAAGCACTAGGTAACCTATCTACCACATAAGGAGTGGTTTCTGGCCCAGAAATTGTAGTTGTTGGCCATTTTGACAGTTTTTCCATCTCTCTCAACTTCCTGATTTAAAAGCCCTCATTTGCGCTTGTTTCCCCCTTCCTGTAACTAGTCCAGTCCAGATACAGATTTGCTGTATCCAGGACTGTTTGTACACTCCTGAGCCCCCCAAGCCTTTCTGTGTTGGAGGGAAGCCTTCTAGCTTATCAGTGGGAGTGGTAAACACTAGGTAACCTATCTACCCCATAAGGAGTGGTTCTGGCCCAGAAATTGAAGTTATTGGCCGTTTGGGCAGTTTTTCCACCTCTCTTAACTTTCTGATTTAAATGCCTGCATTTGCACTTTATTTTTTTTATTCAGGCATGTTCAAGGGTCAGCTCTCAGTGTTCTCTCCTGTCTATCTGATGAATCTGGACATCTTGGGGTAATGTAGCAATTACCCCATGTACACAGACAACCCTCTCCTCCTACCATCCAACACTACAACCTGTGAGAGATGCACTTATCTAGCCAAACTGGAGGTAAAGCTCTCTCCAACCAAGACTGAACTTGACAGCCAAGAGGAGAAGGTAAACACTTGTACCACACCACACTCATTACATAGTCCCACTAAACCTACACCACCAAAATCCATGCATAGAAACACAAACACATTCACGGAGGCTCCCAATAATAATCTGCTCAAGCAACAGAGACCTCCAAAGCAGAAATGCAAGCAACCTCCACCCCCCAACACAACCCAAATGACACATAGCCCACAGACTCAGTGTGCCACTCAACCACAGCCCATAAGGCAAAACAACGTACCCAACACACTAGTCAAAGGTGACTCTATAGTCAGGCACACTGATGTCCCACTTACTAGGCTAAACAAGGAGAAGGTTACTGTCGGCTGCCTGTTGGGTGCCAAGATCCGCACATAACCCATGCACTCAGGTCACTCCACAACAAGTACAAATATGACTCTGTCATTGTCCATGTTGGTGTGAATGACCTGAGACGTACCTCCCTGGACTACATGAAAAAAGACATGGAAGAGCTCTCTGATCTTGTAGCCCAGACAGGTATGACCCTAGCCCTGTGTAGCATCCTGCCATCACCCAGAACGATACCGCAGTACAAGTACAAAATTATTGACTTCAACAATTGGCTAAGCTTCTGGTGTCATTGTAAGGGGATCCAGTATCTGTCTGCCTGGGACGACATGGTCGACAGACCACTATGCTTTGCCAGAGATGGCCTGCACCTGTCACCCCTGGGATTCCAGATACTGGCTAAGGCTCTTGCTGCCCCTATAATGCCTTTTACAGGCAAGGTTCAAATGACAAATTCACCACCATAACAGGAACAGGTGAGTAAAAACTGAGGGTAGTGCTATTCAATGCTAGAAGTCTAAATCTTAAAATTCACTCCCACGAGGCACTCCTTAAAATGGAGAACACTGATATCTGTGCAGTGACTGAGACCTGGTTCAAGGCTCCAGAGAGCACCCCTACATTACCAGGCTATAACTCATACCACACTTTTCGGCCACCTGAACACCAAAGGTGGAGGTGTGTCCATATTCATTAAGGATATCCATACCTCCAGGCTAGTTGCTCAGCATAATGCATCCGAGGTTATCCAAGTGCAACTAACTCTGGGCAAAACTGCAATCCAAATTGTAGCTTACTACAGATCCCCCACCATGCCCCAGGATTCCCACTCCTCCTTTCTTGATATACTGGAAAATATTAGGGTTCAACCAAACACCCTAATAATAGTGGATTTCAACTACCCCACCATTAACTGGGAAAGACTGCTCATGTACCATCTCCTTCCCTCAACGCTTTCTGGAATTCATAAATTCCAGTGCCCTGGATCAACTTATCCACACCCCCACCAGAGGTAACAATATCCTAGACCTAGTCATTACTAACATGAGTGACTGGTGTTCCACACCTGAAGTCAACTCCTCATTGGTCAGATCCAACCATAAGCTAATCACCCTAGATATTCACATCCCGCCCCCACCCCCCATTAAGGAAACCATGGTAAAAATTTTCTCCAAAACCACTTCATGCTTCTTAAGACAGTAGTGGCGAACTTAATGACACCCATGCAGATGGACAATACAGTTACGACTGCTGAATCATACACAGATGCACTCTATAAGCACTTACATGAGTGCATGCATCGTGCTATCCCAAATAGAACCAAGACGCTATCCTCCAAAAAAAGGAAGCCAATCTGGTGGTCCCTTGCCATAAACAAATGCTACATCAGCAGGAAGAAACTGTTGCAAAAGAGAGCAAAATCCCATGAATGGAGGAGTTCTCTGGTTAGCCAAAGTAAGCTGAGATCCTTTATAAGATCCTCCAAAGCTAGCTTTGAAAATAAAATTGCCACTGATTCTAGGGACAACAACAAAGCATTCTATAACTATGCCAATAATCTCAATGGCAATGCCCAGATCTACTCTGAGTTACAGCACAATGGCACGAAAATTACAGAACCAACTGATATTGCCAACATCCTGTCAGATAGGTTCAGTGCTATCTTTACCCCCCTCTCACCCCCTAAAGGGCCCATATCTATACACGATGAATGCAGAGTCCCTGTAATTGCAACTAAGCAGGTAAAAGCTGCACTCTCTAAAGCCAAAAACACAGCATCCATGGGACCGGACAACATCCCAGGCTGCATTTTACAAGAACTTCAGAATGAACTGGCTCCCCACCTAAGCACCATGTTCAATCATAGTCTCACATCAGGCTTTATGCCCACTGAATGGCGCACAGCAACAGTTATCCCACTCCACAAAGGGGGAGCCACCACTGATCCCGGGAACCATCACCCTATTAACCTGACAAGCCTGGTCTGTAAGGCCATGGAACATATCATCATGGAGCTCATAAACAAAGACATTGGTAACCTCCAAACTCTGGACCCCACCCAGTTCGGGTTTGTGAAAGGCAGATCATACCTCCTGAACCTGATTGACTTCTTTGAGGCAGTCACCAAAGCTGCAGATGAGGGTAAGGTGGTTCACACAGCCTATCTTGACCTCGCCAAGGCTTTTGATACCATCCCCCATTCTAGAATTATAGCTAAACTCACTAAACTAGGTATAAATCCCTATGTCACAAGATAGCTTGCCAAATGGCTCACTGAAAGAACCCACACTGTAAAAGATGCAGACTCCAAATCTGACTTCAAACCAGTGACAAGTGGAGTGTCACAGGGTTCAGTCCTGGGACCTTTCCTGGTTGGTATCTACTTCTCTGAAGTACAGGCTAACACAGAAGGCCTTTGGCTAATGAAGTTCACAGATTACTGCAACCTAGGAGCCATAGTTGAGTCTCCAAATGATGTGGACATCCTACAGAAGGGCCTCACTGAGCCAGATGCCTGGTGTCAGAGCCATGGCCTCAACTCAATGCCAAAAAGTGCATTGTCATCCCCTTTGGTAAAAATTCTGTACCCATGAACTACCACATAGGGGCAGTCTACTTAACACTGAATGTGTGATAAGAGACCTTGGGAACCAGGTAGACAGTAGTCTCTCCTTTGATAATCACATTGCCACAGTAGTCAGGAAATCCTTCTATGTGGCACACCTCATCACAAAAGGGTTCTCATCCAGGAAAAAAGAGGTCATTGTTCCCCTCTACTCGACACTCATTAGATCCATTATAGAGTACAATGCCCCTTTTGGAATGTACCTCACAGGACATATGCAGCAGCTGGAAAGGTCACAGAAGTACCTCACAAAGAGGATTACTGGCCTCAAACAGATGCCCTACACTGACCGTCTCAAAAAACTCCAGGTTTACTCTATAGCATATCACCTACTCCAAGGTGATCTCTGCCTAACATATAAAGCTATGTCAAACCCAGAGCTGTTGGACATGCTACACCTAAAGAAATCCCAATCCCTCCGAGCTACACGCTCTAGGAACCTGAACCTTGTCACCACAATAAACAGGACATGCTGGAGGGATAGATTCCTGTCCCAGAGACTTCCCATACTCTGGAACAAGCTACCCATCTATGTCAAGCAAAGTCCCTCATTAGCACTCTTCAAGAAAAATCTTGATGAGTGGATGTGAAATAGGAAATACACCTTGGGAATCAATTCTGTGGCTCTGCTCGACAGGGGCACAGGAAAATAAATTTCTTGGGTGGAGTAAGCTAGAGGACCTTGTTGGGTAGGCTTACTTAGGCCCTTGGGCCGATAGCCTAGTACTTACCTATGAACGTAAGACAAGGAAATTTTAACTGAAGAATGCTAGGGGCTGCTGTAGCCATTCTACATCTACATGTGCTAGAGGCAGAAGTCAATGTTGCTGGTGCTGATGACAATAGGCCTAGGCCAAGGAGGAGAAGAGTGTTCAGGCCCAGGGTAACTTATCAGATGCTACATGACCTAGAGATTGTAGAGTGCTACAGACTGAACAGGGACAACTTATAAGAACTCTGTGAGCTCTGCCACCCTCAATTCAGAGCCAGAACCAATCAAGGGGAACCCATCCCCAGTGGAAAGTAAGGTATGTGTAGCCCTTAGAATATTAGCTAGAGGTACTTTTTCAAAGACAAACTGTGGATATGATGGGTGCGTCACAGGCATCAGCATCCAGGATCCTCCACAAATTCCTGGATGCTATGCTCCTACATGACAGTAAGCACATATGTTTTCTCCTTAGTTTTGAAGAGAGGACTAGCAATATGCAACAGCTCTTCCCTGTAGCGCACTACCCTGAAGTACTGGGTGCCATAGATTGCACTCATGTACACATCAAGGCACTACCTGGTGAGCAGGATCGAATCTACCTTAACCACAAGGGATGCCACTCTATCTACTGCCAAGTCATGTCCAATGCCCAGGGAATAATCTTGAATGTGTGTGCTGGCAACCCTGGCAGTTATCAGGACTGCCATATCTGGCACACATCACAACTGTATCGGATGTTTGCTAGGGGGACATTCCACAGGGCCATTTAGTGGGAGATACTGGATATGCACTAGAACCATGGATGATGACACCTACCAGAAGTGCATACACACCCATGGAGGAATGCCCTAATGAGGCACAGGCCTAAACCAGAACTACCATGGTTCTGGTGCTTAGATACATGTGGTGGAGCCCTCAGTATAATCCAGAGACATATGCGGACATCTTCATAATATGTGTTATGCTACATAATCTGATCTTGTGGAAACAGCTGCAGCAGGATCAGCTAGGGTAAGGGACACAAATCCCCCCAGCAATAAGTAGGCCACCACAGTCACAGTCAGAGGAGGGCTCAGAGGAGGATCAATTATCTGCTGTGCTTGCAGGCAGACGTAGACATGCTCAGTATGCCCTTGCTTTGACTAAAAGATAACACATAGCACACTCACTAACCACCTAGGTGCCTAATAGTTTTCTCCTTCTCACACACATAGTAAAATTGATGCCAGGCAACTCACACAACCTGTACCTTCCCATGTACTGGCTGTTTACCTGTTGCATCAGACAGAGTCAGCCCTGGATTCAAAATGTGTCTACTGCTGCATTTGCAAGGTAAGTCCTGAACCTATTAGAATGATATTATGGCATACCCCAGTATTTAGTAGTTTGGAACAGTAATTAAGTAAATTGTGCCACGGATTTGTGCAAAATGTACTTTAACATATGACGGGAGAAAGACCTTTACTTTACTTATATCTGTCCATTTGTAAGTACTAGGCCTCAGGTATCAAAGATTCACGCAGTCCTACCTCTGAAAAATACTGATGCTCACTACATGGCCTTATTTTTGCACCATACCTTTGTACTGCAAAATCTGTAAAGAGAGAAATTAGACAGTACTGACATCACAGTTTCTGACTTCCCTAGATCAAACAACAGGCAGGAAGCAGAACAAGGAGAGTAACAAGATCATTATATCCTGGTTTTTGCCACAGCAGTAACAACTTTGTTTAACCACAAAGTACAGGCTAAGCTTGTTTGTGACATAACAGTACATGACCTCCTCCCAAGAGCAGTGTAGCCCTGCTTGTGCCTTAACAGTAACTCAGCAATGTTCCCCCCAAATGAACATTATACGGCTGTTTGTGCCATCCAACCTGGCCTTCACGTGCTGGTAAATGCATATCATATAACTCCCAGTTAATATCTGCACACATTTTAAGGCCAAGGATATCTAATGCCTTAGACACTTGAATGTCTCACAGTACTGCTCAGACAACTGATGAAAGACCAAGAAACACAGACAAGTAAGACAAAGGTGTATATTTGAAAACAAAATCCTAGCAGGTTGTGGCATCAGTAAGTGCAATATGTCCA
The DNA here is from genome assembly GCF_019279795.1 of Protopterus annectens. Taxonomy (NCBI): domain Eukaryota; kingdom Metazoa; phylum Chordata; order Ceratodontiformes; family Protopteridae; genus Protopterus; species Protopterus annectens. The sequence continues at coordinate 645,849,999 of NC_056725.1, forward strand.
AATATAATAAAGAGGATTAAAAGTACAAGTCACAACCGAAGATCTCTTAGCAGTGTACATTCTGATGCATTTGTTTGTGTGAACAATGACAACAGTTCTTTGCCACAAAGCTGTTTGTGTGGCAGAGAAGGCTAATGCATCCATTCTGTTTTCTGAATCTGCAGTGGTGTGTGAATTCAAATCTTGAAATATGTAAAAATATCTGATGTGTAGTATCATTTTGTAGTATGTATGTCATACTTGCTTTTGCTCATTTCACATATGTCTCCATTTCCATTTACTTTCCTATGTTTCTTTTTTCTTTATTCCACTGTTTTTTGCTATGTGCTGCATAGTGCAAACAAGTGACTGCAGGTTTGGCTGTGCTTATGTGGCTTGCACAAAGCATGGCATTGCTAATACTGGACCACCTAGGAAGCAGACAGGCAGACATAGACACCATATACATTCAATAAATGCTTTTGGCCAGCACAAAAACCCAGTGTGGAGTAGCTGTCACACTTTAGCAATGCAGCTCGAGTTTCTGCACTGCTTACCTATGCACAAACAGCTATATCTCACATGTGCATACCCTTAGTTAACAATAGTGCAAATCTGCTGCCCAATGCACACCTTTCAACTGTTTAGATATTTGTAGAATGTCCTGATTTTGGCATCACAGCTTTACCGTACTCCTCATAAACAGTTTGTTTTCTGGCAAATAATTTGAAAATATTTGACTATTTAATCCAGCAAACAATGGCAGAAATTTGAATTTCAAAACTGCTACCCTTCAGACAATTCACATTAATGCAAAACATGTTATTCTATCAACTGTATAACTTTGTAAGACCAGTATATAAAATGGATCCCTATGTTTGATCCTTTTCCAACCCAATATGTATGGCTTTGTCCAGATTCCTTGCTATAACAGGTTGAGAGGTATGGCCTAATGTGCTATGAAAATATATGATGCTGTCTGATTTCAGTCCATGTGTTGGCCACATAGCCACAAGCATTACAACCCTGGGGATGCAGTTCATTTTGTTCCACACATATAACAACCATACAACAAAGTGCAATTTATAATGTTGTATGCTCCCTCATGGACAGTGCCAGTTGGTGGTGATCATAACCATGCTCTGCTAAACTCAAACATCCAAATATGCTCAATGAGGGTACTTGTGTTGTTATACAGCTAGACTTCTAAGAAGCCAAGTGCTATTAGGCTATTAACATCATATGACACTATGATCCTATGTGCCTATGCAGGTGTCCCAAGCTGTTGTTCCTCACAGGGCCTGCTGATGTCATCTACTATAAGTTCACTTGCACTCCTACACAAGACAGACTTATTCTGTGGTGCGTGTGTTAAGCATCGTGTTCCTTAGTCTGTGTATTTAGATAGGTAGGGGTTCTGTTCTCACTGCAGTTGACTGTGTGTGTCTAATTAGCAGAATCAAAATGCTATTCTGCAGTTACTTCTCCAGTGGCATGACTTGCCATTTTTGGATAGCTGCTCATCCCTACACAGTCATTCCATAATGGCCTCCCAAGCTGTTGTATCCCAGAGGGCCTGCTGATGTTATCTACTATAAATTCACCTGCACTCCTGTATAAGTCAGACTTGTTCTGTGACACGTGCATTAACTACTTTGTTACGTAGTCTGTGCACTTAGATAGGTAGGGTTCTGGTCTCACTTCAGTTGATGTGTGTGTGTGTGTGTGTGTGTGTGTGTGTGTGTGTGTGTGTGTGTGTGTGTGCGTGTGTGCGTGTGTGCGTGTGTGTGTGTCTAGTCAGCAGAATCGAAGTGCTGTCCTGCAGTTACTTCTCCAGTGGTATGGCTGGTCATTATTTTGATAGCTGCTCATCCCTACACACTGATTCCATACTGGCCTCCCAAGCTGTTGTCCTCACAGGGCCTGCTGAAGGCATCTACTGTAAATCCACCCGCACGTTTGTGTAAGTCAGACTTGTTTCATGGTGTGTGTGTTAAGTACTGTGTTCTATAGTCTGTGCACATAAATAGGTAGGGGTTCTATTCTCACTGCAGTCAGCTGTGACTTGATATTACAGAGAGCATTTTACATCAGCAGGTAGGACACTGTTATATTCTCCTCAACAGACACTACTGATGTCATCAGCTATAAAGTGTTGTCTGACACACTCTTAAAGTCTGCCTTGTGTTGTGGCACTTCTGCAAAGTGCTTAGTTCTGTAGTGTGTGTACTTAGATGAGTAGGGGTTCTATTCTAACTGCAGTCAACTGTGTGTGTGTGTGTGTCTCTATGTGTGTGAGTCAGCTCTAACTAGATATTACAGACAGCATTTTACACCTACATGTGGAACACTGTTATATTGTCCTCAACAGACACTGGTGATATAATCAGCTATAAAGGGTTGTCAGACACAATGCAAGCCAGACTCGTGCCATGGAGCATGTGTTATGTTCAGTGATCTGTAGTCTGTGTACTTACATAGCTGGGGGTTCTATTCTCACTGCAGACAAGTGTGTGTGTGTGTGTGTGTGTGTGTGTGTGTGTGTGTGTGTGTGTGCGTGTGTGCGTGTGTGCATGTGTATGTGTGTGTGTGTCTCTCTCTCTCTCTCTCTCTCTGTGAGAGTCAGTTGTAACTTGATATTACAGACAGTATGTTACACCACCAGGTGGGACACTGTTATTCCCATCTGCTCAGCAGACAATGCTCATGTCATTGGCTATATCAGAGCACTATATATGCATGTATCTCACTAGGGAATGATCTGACAATGACCTAGATGTCAGGCAGACATCACATCATACGATACAAGACAGATTAAAGTCACATGTTTAATCTGTGCACATACATCATGGCATGGTCTGTAGGCTCTGTGTAAGCTTGATGAAAAAGACTTATGGGTTGGTCCTGCAGCTGCATGTTTCTGGTGAGCTACATGCAGCAGAGAGCATGATACTGTAATGTTTTGATGAGATTACACTACAGTGCTGTCATGCAATCCAGAGATCTAAATGCGATGGCCTGACTTATGATGCGCACCATACATTTGTAACCGATAATCATTAAAGAGAACAGTTAGAAAGTAATGAGACGCATTGCAGTTATTGAATTCACAACCCTTACAAACAATACACTATAAAGTAGTGCAATGGTGATGCTATCCATTGTACAACTTGGCAAGGCAAATATAATTCACAGGTACAATTAACATTTAAAGACCACGAATGTAGATATACTAAGCAATAATGTAGTTAATCACCCTGTGCATTAGACACACAGCTTTAGTTTCCCTGAAGCCAAAAGAGAGAAATCAGGGATATGGCACAGTTCTCATCACTTACACAGGGTGTTGTAGGGGGAGAAGCTTAGGCTGACAAAAAAGGTTGTTGAGTGTGTGTATGTAAAAACAGGGAAGTAGGCAGGCTGAACCATGTAACTGTTCTGTGTGTGTTTGTAGGGGTCCTCCATGTGAAAGTGGTGTGTGACAGTGTGCATGAATACAGTCAAGCTCAGTGCTAGCTCTGTGTCTTGGTATCTTGGAGAATTGTTTACCAATAAAGTAATAAAGGATAGCTGTCTGTATTCCCCCTGGATAAACATGAAACAGTCAGCATATTTCTACTAATAACATTATGGTGAATACAAAACAGAGAGACTAACAAGAGAAACATATCCTTGTTTGTGCCATAGCAGTAAGTATAATATGCTCTCCCACACAAAATAACAGTGCAGTCTAGTTAGTGCCCTAGCACTAACTCATTTTTGTTCCCTCCAAACAAAATGACAGGCTAAAGACCCATTATGCTAACAAAACATCTTTGAGATGCTAAAAGTGCTAACAAAGGACCTATCCATGTAACATGTACATATCTATAACACAGCTTTCTCAATTCTAGTATTCTCAGTGCTGTGTACATGTGAAATGGCTTGATAACCAAGACCATCATTACACTTCTAAGTAATGCATGCAGATGAAAGTGTGAAAGCCATTACTTCACATTTATTCTTAACAAATTCCAGCATATGCATTATGTAGGTAACAAAACAGGAACATACCTCCTGGAATGCAATAGTCCTTTATAGAGAAATACTGTAAAGAAATATGGTCTTAGTTGAACAATGTGCTAACTCTCCTCAACATCAGTTTAGCTAGCTACACATTTGCCTTTTTATAATGGAGTACATTATTAATGGGTTGCATCTGTTCTAGTCTGTGATTGCTCCAAAGATGCTAATTACTGCATAAGCAGGTGAATTGCATGCTATTCAACCAGTCTTTTGAGGCTATTCAACAAAATATAAATCATCCATGCAGACTCCATGCTGGTTTTTCCTAGGGATGTCACAAACTGTGAAGTACAGACACAGCATTTACAAGGTAAATCCTGAACATGTACTGTACTGCATAATAATATTATGGCATGTACTGGTATTTCCTCACATGGTACAGTAAGCAGGTTACAGCTGGGAGATGTGTACAGAAAGTCAAGTAACACGTGACAGCAGAGCATTATTTCAACTGTGTGTGTCCATTAGAAAGTACTAGTCTTCAGCCATGCAAGATTCACATATTTATAACTCTTCTAAATACTGGTGATCAATGCATTGCCTCAATTAGCATCATATGTTTGTAATAGAATATCTTTACATAGAGAAGTTGTGCAATAATAGGTACATGACCTCAGCTTGGCCCACCCCTCATAAAGAACAGTGTACCTTGCATGTGCCATACCAGGAATCCACCTTTGCCTCCACCACCAAAAGAGCAGTGTATGGTTGTTTGTGCCATTCAACTTGGCCTTCATTTGCTGACAACTGCATATCATACAATTCCCAGTTAATATACACACACACAATGTAAGGTAAATGAAGTAGACTGGCTTTCATACTGCATATCTCTGAATACTGGTCAGATAACTGCTGAATGGGCAAGCAACACAGATTGGTTCTAGGCAAAGGAGACACTTTGACTATTTTAAGAGACAAGCAAGTTGCCCATCACTTATAGTCAATTTGGCTTTTCATGACTCTCAAAACCTCTACTATTCCCATAACTCTGGTAGGCTACCTAATGATTTTGGATTATGTGTGCCTTCAAGCCCTTCAAGCAGACAAACCATCCATTTCAGATCAAGCTTCTGGTACTCCCCTTTGCCTAGAGGCCAAAAGATCTGCTGTTTTCTGGGCTTCCAAGGCCAAGTCTTACCAGCACTGTGTAGACTTAGCTAATTTTAGATCTGACAAGCAGATGGCCACCACTTACACATCCAAAGGACCATGCCATTCACTACTGTGGGAAGAAGCCAGCAAGATGTCCCCTCAACCCTCCATTCTCCTAGAAGCTACTTGTGTTGGACTATACTTGCCACTGACACATAAAGTGAGGGTCAGACATCCCAGCAGAGCTTCTCTCAGCCTCAGGCAAGCAGATCCATTTTTATCAGCACTTTAGAATCCGTGATTTTACCAGTCCAGTACCAAGGACTTTGTAACATTTCAGACCAATGTGCAGAAGCATACCACCCCTGGAACCAAAGGTCTATGTCATCACAACCTGCATCTGTGAGTCCCCAAAGCCTTCACTATCCTGGAGACTCATTAAGCTAGTCGTGTAGAGCCTACCTTCAGATCCTCTTGGGGGGTGAACCTTTCTGCTTGGAGTGACCCTATGGAACTCCCTTCACCTGCAGGTGAGCAGCCATTTTCACTTGGCCTTCCACAAAATGTACTTAGCCTCTGAGGGAAGGTAGGGACTTCACAGTGTTCTTTCATCACCCTTTTACACAGGCTCACCATATAAGATGGCCATGCTCCTAGCTGGACTGAATTGTATGTTGCACAACAGACCTAATCCAACTATTCATCTATATAAGCTAGTCACTAGTGGTTGAAACATCTTTCAGTATTACTTTTACCATGCTTGTGGCAACATCTGATAAAGTACATACCAGTTATGAAGACAAGAGCATTTCTGTAAATGGAAATTGCATTTAAAAACTGTACCACTGCAAGTGTTTGTAAATATTTAGCAGGGTAACCACAGGCCCCATGGTGTAGCCCTATTTCTCCTGGCTACCAGCTCAAGCTACAGACCCCTCCTCATCTGTAGTCCCTCGGAGACTGCCTAACAGTGTCAGATCACCTTTTTTCCTTGAACCCTGCAGTAAGTCAAATCCACCAACTCAGGCAGCCTTGTAGAATACCCTCCAGCTTCACGCAGATGTTCTCCCAACTGGGCTTCCTATTACCTGATTTTGGCAGCCAGGCATAGGCTGAGGGAGTTCTCAGTTTATGGTTCATGACAGGGAGAGGGTCAACACCATTTGGACCAAAGGCCCACATCATCCTCTCCTGTGATACAGACAGGACAAGTTTTCCACCCAATTTTCCACTGTCCTGGAAACTGCCTAGCCTTGCTAGATCATGCATGCCCTTGACCCTGTCAGAGGTCAAATCTACCACCTTGGCTGACATTTTGGAACTACACTCGGCCACAAGCAGCCAGATCTGCTCTTGTTTGGGTTTCCCAACCTTTGATTTTACTGGCCTACTGCAGACCGAGGACTTTGTAACATACTTTCCCTGAAGGGCAGACACTCAGCACTACTATGACCAAATGTCCATGCCATCCCCTCCTGTGTCATGGACAGGCCAGACATCCCATCCCTATCTCCATTATCCTAGAGAATGCCTAAGTTTGCCAAATCAAATCTGCCATCTACCCATTCATGGAGTCAAAACAACAATCTTGACTGACCTCATGAAACTCTATTTTACTGCAGGTAAGCAGATCCCCTCTACCACAGAATGTAGATAGTCTTTGGGTTCAAGCCAGGGACTGCAGATCCTTCACTTTCCCTCTTAATAGACCAGAGCATTCCCAGTCCCATAAGGTAAACCACTTGAAGCCAAATGCCAGTGATTTTTTTCATCTCTGCACATTTCAGCATCTTCGCTCCATAACAGAGAACACAGACTGAGAAATGAAAAGGACTGTGAACTATGCAATAAGAAAGTGATTCATCTATGCAGGCAGTTGAGGGCTATACACCGCATGTCACTGGAAACTGCATAAAATCTATCAAGGTAGCACTACCTGGCAGAGAGACAACTGTTAAGGAAATTTTGAGCATGCCTGTTGTCAGAATGCAATGCAGTTGTTAAAGACATAAAGTAGCACTGTCATAAAGTGCATGGACATCCTGTCTCCAGCCTTAAAACATTTCAGAGAAATAAGTGAAAATCCTGCTCTCCCATATATCACAGGGCATGGTGATACAGATGTTCAGACATCAGATGCACACTACAATTGTGATGAGTTGTCTGTGTATGACTTCGGAAGGTGGAAAAAGAGGCAAAGACTTTGTAGCCACTCACAGAAAAATGGTAACTATTCTTTGTAATTCACTGTCTACAGATTTATGTACTAAAATCATCAAGGCAAACCTTGACAGTATACCAGCAAACAGCCAAAAGTTGTTTAAAGGATACCTCCCTAGAAGGTTAGCCATGATACAGACAGTGATGTCCATGCAATGTAACAATTGAAATAGTCTTAAAATCGTTCCCTTTGTACATTACCAAAGACTTGCATCTTTATACACTCAGGAATGTGCACTAAGAATCATAAAGCTGATCCTCATTAAGAACAGTCATAAATCCATCCATCTGCAATCCCTTTTCCCATTTTTGCACATTGTTTTGGGGTGTCACATCAACAGTGACAATCATGGTTCACATCACCAGGTGGCTTGTCAAAGCTACAGAAACATAGTTCTCTTGTGAGATCTGTTCTGTATAATGGCAGTAAAAGTTTTAAAGTGTGAGCCTACTGTCTGTCTCTTCATCAAAGTCATGCATGAAGAGCAACACTTCTCAAGATCGTGCTTGCCACACCCTCAACACTTTACTCATTCCTCATCTTCCCTCATCTCCCAGCCTACATTGTTCCTTCTCTTATTTCACACCCTGAATAATGTATTCTCCTCCCTTATTCTCCTGCCTGTCCCAGCAAGCACAGTTCTCTTCCTTCTGTTTTAGAAACTGAACATCTTTCTCACTTTTCATCCATCCTTATTTCCCACCATACATTGTTCTCTTCCTTCCACCTCACTGTTTACCTTCTTAGATCTCCTTTCTTTATCCTTTCAGCCTACTCCTGTTTTTCAGTAGCAGCTAATAACTTGAAAGCAAGGGGGCAGTAGGAAGCAAATGAATATGTGAGGCTAACTGGAATAAGATGGGACTGTATTATGGCAGGTCTGTAACTGTTTAACTGATTACATGACTTCTAGGGGTAGTCAATCACTTTCGTCTATAGACTGCTTCAGTACACACTCATTATAGGTACTTCATTGTCTATATACACCTCAGATGTTTGATTGTTATCAAATAGAAAATAATTATTACCACAATACATTTGAGTTTGTTTCAGTCAAACACACACACACACGCACACACGCACACACACACACACACACACACACACACACACACACACACACACACACACACACACACACACACACACACACACACAGTCCTGCCAAGCCAGATTTACAACTGTTTAACTGCAGTCATATAGTCAAATGAGAGAAGAGCAGTCAACTGGACAAACTGCCTTTTGCCAACCAATTATAGACACTTTATCAACTATGCACATCTCAGATGTTTAATTTTGATCAGATTACTGAATAAAATCTATTTCAGTTTGCTGATGTTAGAACATACAGTGTAATCCACTGAATTCCCATCAAGTGTGCAGACACACACACACACACACACACACACACACACACACACACACACACACACACACACCTACTAATTAAAGACATGGTGGCTGTGAAAACCTCAGATGTCTATGACTAAATGAATGGATAAATAAATACACAATCAATGGCCACAGCAATGCATTTCAGCTTGCTGTTGTCATATAGTGCAACTTTCTGCAACCCCCTGCCATACATACTGATTACAGCCACTTTACTGATACTATACACCTCAGATGTTCGACTGTGATCAATTAGACATATAATGTAATAATCAAATAAATAGATAAATAAACCAATAGTCTCAGTAATGAATGTCAGCTCATTGATGTCAGACACACAAAGTCAGTTGACTGCAACCCCCCACACAGGCATGCACACACACACACACACACACACACACACACACACACACACACACACACACACACACACACACACACACACAATATTAAATGCATACAATTAAAAATGCATGCTATACTGCAGATTGGCTGTCGGTGGAACCACTGAACAGAATGATAAATAAAAATTCTTTCCCATGCCACACCTGTATGAATCTTCCCAAAACTGTTTTTTTTTTTTATTTTATTCAGGCTACCTCAGGCACAAGTCTCCTCATGCAGCTTGAGCTAGTGGGAAATGGCTCCTTATTACTTTATCTACTATCTCTAGTATTCCCCAATGAAGCATTGTTTCTATTCCCAGAAAAGGCAGTAGGATCTGTTTTAAAGCATAATCACCTTAGCACACATCTAAATACTGAACATTTTAGAAAACATCCTGGATGAGTAAGAAGACTTTTTTCTTTTTAAAGAAAATTGAACAGCCACACATGCTTGAAGTCCATTCCCAAAACAGAAAAGTTGAATACTACAGCAATGAAGTCCTTATTCCCAAAACAGAAAGGATAACTATATTTTAAGCAAAACAAACGGAAAAATATAAAACAACCCAGAGGTCAGTATCATAAGTTGTGTGTGCTATTTTTCTTTGGTTCCAAACTTTGCCCATTTGTGTTCTATCTACTACCCCCATGCTAACCTACCCTTCTGCTTACCTACTTCATGATCTGTTTTACATTTCTCTTTTACACTTTGTACTTGTGAATGTTGTAAGTTAAACTCCATTTTGTCATTAGCTGCTCATGTTTTTTATGTATCTAATAAGGCCTACTGGATTTTGCCTTACTGCCAATACAACAATCATTTAACTCTCACCCTTCTCACAGAGGTTTGCCCCCTTTTTTGCCATTCACAGGATTACATATATGGGAAACACTAGTTAAAACTGCCTCATGTACACAGACAACCCTCTACTCCTACCACAAAACACTAACATATGCGAGAGATGCAATTATACAGCCAAACTGGAAGCTAAGCTGTCTCCTCCCAAGACTGGAACAGACAGTCAAGAGCAGAAGGTTAACACTTGCACTACACCTCCAGCTGCACAAAGACCTACAAAAACAGCACTGGCAAAAAATACACATAAATACACAAAATCATACTCGGAGGCTCTAAATAAAAACCTGCAAAAGCATCAGAGACCTCCAAAGCAGACACCCAAACAACCTGCACTTCCCGTCACAAACCAGACAACACATAAAACACAAAATCAGTGTGCCGCACAATCACAGCCCTTAAGGTGAAATAACATACCTAACACACTAGTAATAGGTGACTCTATAGTCAAGCAAACTGATGTCCCACTCACTAGGCTGGACAAGCAGAAGGTTACTGTTAACTGCCTGTCGGGAGCCAGAATCCACCACATAACACAAGCACTCAGGGCACTCTAGGACAAGTACAAATATGTCTCTGTCATTGTTCATGTTGGTGTGAATGACCTGAGATGTACCTCTCTGGACTACATGAAAAGAGGCAAGGAAGAGCGCTCTGATCATGTAGCCCAGGCTGGCATGACCCCGACCCTGAGTAGCATCCTGCCCTCACCAGGAATGATACCTCAGTATAAAGAAAAAATTATCAATTTCATCAATTAGCTAAGCTTCTGGTGTCATTCAAAGGGGATCCAGTGTCTGTCAGCCTGGGACGACATGCTCGACAAGCTGCATTGCTTCACAAGAGTTGGCTTGCACCTGTCACCTCTAGGCTTTCGAATATTGGCCAAGGCTCTTGCTGCCCCCATAGTGCCTTTTTCAGGCAAGGCTCAAAAGTCAAACCCATCTCCATAAACAGCACAATTAAGAAAAAACTGAGGGTTATGCTACTAAATGCCAGGAGTTTAAATCTCATAATGCACATGCTCTAAGCACTCCTCAGTATGGAGAACGTTGGCATCTGTGCAGTAACTGAAACCTGGTTCAAGGCTCCAGAGAGCACCCCGGCACTACCAGGCTACAACTCATACCAAACGTTTCGGCCACAGAATACAGACTGAAACACAAGAGGAGGGGGTGTATCAATATTCATTAAGGATACCTACACCTCTAGGTTAGTGGTGCAGCATGATACCTCTGAGATCATCCATGTGCAACTAACATCGGGCAAATCTGCAATGCAAATTGTGGCCTGCTACAGATCACCCTCCATGACCCAGGACCACCCCTCCACCTTTCTGGAGACACTGGAAAACATGAAGGTCCTACCGCACACCCTGATATTGGGCGATTTCAATTACTCTACAATTCAATGGGAAAACAACTAGAGTACAAATTCCCAGGCCCAGCGCTTCTTGGAATTCATCAACTCAAACTTCCTGGATCAGTTGGTAAACTCCCCTACCAGAGGTGAAAACATATTGGACCTGGTCATCACCAACATGGGCGATAGGTTAGATCAGACCATAAACTAATCACTCTGGATGTCCACACCTCACCACCACCCCCAACTAAAGAAACCACAGTAAAAAACTTTTCTAAAGCAAACGTCACCTTACTTAAGACAGAGGTGGTAAGTTTCACAGCCCCCACGTTAAAGGATAACACTGCCCAAGATGCAGAAACCTTTACAAATGCACTCTATGAGCACCTACAAGGATACATGGATCGTGCCATCCCTAGCAAAACCAAGACTCACTCCTCTAAGAGAAGGAAACCAGTTTGGTGGACCCCTGCAATAAACAGGCTATACAATAGAAGGAGGAAACTAGTTCAGAACAAAATCAAATCCCAAGAAGGAAAGACATCCCTGATCAGTATCAGTAAGAAACTAAGGTCCCTCATGAAATCATCCAAGGCTAACTTTGAAAGAAAAATAGCCAAGGATTCAAAAGATAATCACAAAGCCTTCTTTAGCTATGTTAAGAATTTAAGTGGCAACTCACAGATATGCACTGAACTAGTGCAAAATAGCACAAAATATACTGAACCTACTGATATTGCCAACATCCTGACAGATAGATTCAGTGCAATCTTCACCCCCCTCTCACCTCCAAAAGGGCCCACAACAATACTGGAAAAGTGTAGTGCCCCAGAAATCACAGATGCACAGGTGAAAACAGCCCTTTCAAAAGCCAAAAACACAGCGTTAATGGGACCAGATGGTGTCCCAGGCTGCGTCTTGCATGAACTACAGAATGAACTAACCCCCCCACCTAAACACGCTGTTCAACATCAGCCTCTCCACAGGTTACGTGCCCATAGAATGGCACACAGCAGTGGTTATGCCTCTCCTCAAAGGAGGGGCCACAACTGACCCTGGTAACTATTGCCCCATAAGCCTGACTAGCCTAGTCTACAAGGCTATGGAGCACATCATCATGGAACTCATTAACAAAGACATTGGGAACCTCCAAACACTTGACTGGACCCAGTTCGGCTTTGTTAAGGGCAGATCATACCTACTAAACCTGGTTGACTTCTTCGAGACAGTCACCAAGGCCATAGATGAGGGAAAGGTGGTTCACACAGCCTACCTTCACCTCGCCAAGGCTTTTGACACCATTCCCCACTCGGGTATTACAGAAAAACTCACCAGCCTGAACATAAACCCTACATCATGAGATGGGTTGCCAACTGGTTTACAGACAGAACTCACACGGTAAGAATAGCGGGCTCCAGGTCCAACTCTAAACCAGTCACAAGTGGTGTCCCACAAGGCTTGGTCCTGGGACCCCTACTGTTTGGCATATACTTCTCAGAAGTACAGGCAAACACAGGAGGACTATGGCTAACTAAGTTCGCTGATGACTGCAAACTGGGAGCCATAATTGACTCTCCTGCTGACACGGGCATCCTCCAAAAGGGCCTTACTGAGATGGACACCTGGTGTCAAAGTCATGGCCTCAAGCTAAATGCCAAAAAATGCATAGTCATCCCATTTGGGAAAAACAAAACACCCACGAATTACCACATAGGTGGCAGCCCCCTTAATACAGAAGAGGTAATAAGAGATCTGGGGACCCAGGTAGATAGTCATTTCTCCTTTGACAATCATATTGCCAAAGTAGTTAGGAAATCCTTCTATGTGGCCCATCTAATTACTAAAGGGTTTGCATCAAGAAATAAAGAGGTTATATTGCCTCTCTACTCGTCACTCATTAGAACCATCATAGAGTACAATGCCCCATTTGGGATGTACCTCACAAGACACTTCCAACAGCTGGAAAGGCCACAAAAGTACCTCACCAAGAGGATTACTGGCCTCAAACATATGTCCTATGCAGCCCAACTGAAAAAACTCCGGCTGTACTCAGTGGCATATCGCTTACTCAGCGGTGATCTCTGCCTGACTTACAAAGCCATGTCCAACTCAGAATTGATGGACATACTCCACCTAAATAAATCCAAGTCACTCTGAGCCACGCGCTCTAGTGAGCTAAACCTCACCACAACAATAAATAGAACATGCTGGAGGGATAGATTCCTGTCACAGAGACTCCCCATGCTTTGGACAAAATTCCAAATTACATCAGGCAGAGCCCCTCACTAACACTCTTCAAGAGAAACCTTGATGAGTGGATAGGTAACAGAAAATACACCCCTGGGATCACTTCATTGGCTCTGCTTGACAGAGGATCAGTTAATTAATCAATGGGGTGGTGAAAGCCGATACACTCTGGCTAGGCTTATAAATGCCCTCGGGCAGATAGCCTAGTACCTACCTATGAACCTAGGAACCTATGATAAATAATACTGACTAATGCTCATTTCAAGCTCTGAGTGTTCCCTCAAACATACAGTACCTCAGTTTCAGAAGTTACTGCCATCCAATCTATTGGTATCCCTTTAATGTTCCTGCCTGCCAATGTAGCACAGTCCCGGTCAATCTGTCCCCTCCTACTGCAGTCCATAATCTGCAAATGCGCCACTAAGCATATTAGTACTGTTAGCCTCCCCAGCCCAGCTTCCCATCAAACTGGTCTACTGCTGTCCCAGCACCAACTCCCAGTACCGTCCTTTAATGTCTCCATACAGCCATGTCATACTCACCCTGTCAGTACTTCCACCACATCTTTAAGTAGTGCCAGTCAGTTTCCTGCCATTTACAGTCAGCATCTCCATATGTCCTGTAACCATTACCAAATGCTACCTCCACAGCTATTAGTTTTCACCAATGTCAGTGTGCCCCTAGCCCCTATCAACTTCATTGTCTGGGTGCCCCCCAAACCTTCCACTTATGTCAGTATCCACACAAGTCCGGTCAAAAAATAACCTTCTGCGTCACCTCAGCATCTGTCAGTATCACCCAAAAGTGTATTTGCAATACATAAAAGTTGATTGTCACTACCTCTGTAACTGGATAATTGGCTGCTGTTCATGCTAGTGAGTGTACCTTGTCACTTTAAGTGCCCTCAAGTACACACTGAGATCATCTCATGCCTCCTTTGGTATCCCTCACCTTCCATTCATTACCCATTAGTTTTCTCAGTCTGAAATCAATGCCCCATGAAAAAGACCCCATGTCAGTATCTCGTATTACTGTTTCCCAAACAACAGCATTTCCAAAGCTCATATAATCAATGTTTTGTTTTATTTTTACAGCACAAATTTGCTTACCCAGCACTTTTTAAATTATTCTGTTTTCTTCATACCATGTGTTACTCTCGTATCTCTCTTCAGCTACTGTCATCATCACCTGTCAGTGCCTCCTGAGATTGTACCAGTCACTTGTCTAAGGAGTTAGATGCACCTGTCAGCATTATCTGAAACATTCATGTCTGGCTGTCTGTCTGTATTCCACAGTCTCTATCAGTGCATCTCTTCAGATTCTTTTAATGTGCTCTCAGCCCATGCTCCTTCCACTGCTTTAATCTTTCAATAAAGAAAATAGCTCTTGAAAATTAAAATGAATTGTACTTAATGTGTTAACCTAGTGAGTGAAATAACCACAAGTCCATTTTTTTAATTGTTAGCCTAGTTCGTAAACTATCAGAAAACCCTTTCCATCTTATACTGCAGCATAATAGGTACAACAGTATTTAATACAGTTTAACTATTTCTGATAATAAAGACACACTGGAAATTATCAACAGATAGAACACAGAAATTCTAAGGATTTGCGGGAGCATATCTGGTGTTCTTTCATTTCCCAAAGTAAACTTTGTCCTGGGAACCAAACAATGGGTATAAGGCAGAAAAACATTCCTGGGTAGGATATTTTTGCATTATATGATACCCCCACACATCCTTTTGGGTGATATACAGGCTCAACTGTTTGCTGGTCGGTACCTTTTAGGATGTGGAAGGAAGCAAGATAACTCAGTGAAACCAGATGCAAAATCTCATTTAATTTCAGTGAATTATAATACAACCACTGGAAAATCACTAAACTCTGGATAACTGAAAAACACATTTAAAGTCCAAATAACGTTTCATACTTTATGTTATCATACTCTTGGATTTTGCATTCAGGTTCCTCAGCAGAAACTAATAACTCTGGAGGCTGACCAATCAACAGGTCTCTGCTTTGTGATATAGAGGGATGAAGCCCTGACTGTGACCCAGATGACCTGGGTTCAATTAGTGGTTAAGGCACTGGAGAAGTGATGATGAAGGGAAGAGAGGAATAATGAGAGATATGGCTCCTCGTCTCTTAATGTGGGATAATGCTGGAGAATGTTGAAGAGTGCTTTAATATCATAATTTCTGGTGTGGACTGGTTTGCATTGACCGAGGCAACAGCTGTTGCAACATCATAGGGTGGGATAATAAAACAGGGTTCACTGAGGATTAGGGCATGCATCCTCCCAAGGCCCTTGCCCACTGCACACATCTGCTGATGATATCATTCAGTACAATGAAGGCCTTAAAATAAGAAACAGCCAAGCAACATGACACACTGTCACAGACCCTGGCCTAGCCCCATCGCATCTAGTGGAGCAGCACGATAGTTTGTACATCTCTATGTGTAAGTGAATTACAGATAACAGGAAACTGTCAGAAAACTGACAACAGGGGCGTTGACATTGACAGCAACTGTGGTTTAAAACTAAAATCTAGTAATATACCCCCCACACACACACAAAAAAGAGAGAGAAATGGATTTTTAGCATTAATAAACAATTAATTTACATATGTAATGGTCCCCATCAGTTCCTCTTTCAATCCTAGTTTAAATATAGATCAGTCAGGTAAAATATGTCTTTCATCACAACCATTCCCACAAAATAAGAAGGGATAACAACAAAACTGGGTTTTAACACTTTCCTTAGTACAAATTATAAACAGTTTAAGCAACTCAATAAAATCATATATCTAATATTTTTACATTAGTTAAATTTAATTTGTTAAAAAAGTCTGCCAGAAAACCTAGCACAACTAAGCAATCCTTATGTCTAAGGAGGCAATCATATTTTGTATTTATATGTAGTTTTGTAACAAGTGACCAAAGTATAAGCTTAAAAAGTATGTATTTCCTCCACATTAATTTACAAGACAAGTAAAAATGTCTCCTGTAGAATTATAGTAGAGCAATCAGGAGCCATAAATTCACCCCTTTGCACAAATAGTCTTTGGCATTTTTATTTACTTACAGCAAAAGTTTATGGACCAGATTCCAAAAGAAAGTTGTGGACAGTGCAGCATGCCGAAGAAACACTTTAGTGCACCAGTGGTGGATGCAATTTCATAAAGTACGTTAAAACAAGTCTAAGGAATTATCTATTCAGGATTGAATAATTACTGACTCCAAGCATGCCTGCAGGATTCCAAAACACAGTGAGCACACCAAATACAACTTAAATGTGAGAGAGTGCTTCACCAAGAACTTTCTAAAAGCATTGGGTGTAGTCCATACTTATCTCCACAACAGAAAGCTCTTTATTACAGAATCTTGCAGAATCCACAGCATTACTCATAATTTCATTTTCTGTGTGAGAAAAAAATACCTCCCCTACTTCGGTTTGACATCTAGAAGACAATGTGATATGCACACGTTATACTTTATATGGAGGCTTACAACTGATTTGATGATGTTATAAGCATTTGTCAATTGATTTGCTATCCTCTCCTTTCCAATGCAACGGTATGCAAAATAATCCTTTATCATGTGTATAACCCTTATGTATAAAATAACTTAATGGATATTAAAACAACGTCTGAATATGTATTACATCTAGCAAAATCATCATGTGTAACAATCCATTACATCATCTATATAGGTCATATGTAGGATTTGAACAAATTGCAAGGGATATTGCAACAACTAAAAGACAACCATATAACCCTTGTGCCACACTCTCAATATTTCAGTGTGCTGTTTCCCCAATTACATGCACATCAAAACATAATAAGTATGTGTACCTCAATAACATTGATGTCTGTCATACACAACCTCATTCAATGACAGAGTCAGACTGAATGTGCTAACAACTACTGCTATATTACTAAGCATCAGAAAATGCCTGTAATCAGTGAACATACAATTTACAGAATGTCTTTGTAATTATCAATTTCTGTAAGCATATCACAGACTGTACATGTTATCCACAATGAAATAAGGAAATCTTTTCATTCCGGACATATCTATGGTACAAGTATTACCAAGCATCAGAGAGTATCCATAAACTAATCAGTGAACATACAACTTATGCAAACTCTTAGCAATTATTGGTTTCCATAAATATACCACAGATAGTACAGTTTGGCCACAATAAATGCAGATATCTTTTCATTCCAGCCATATCTATGGTACACGTTTCATTCCAGCCTTATCTATGGTACACATATTACTAAGCATCAGAGAGTATCTGTAAATTAATCAGTGAACATATGAGGTACAGAAACCCTCAGAACTTAACAGTTTCCATAAGCATACCTGATACAGTACAGGTGAACCAGAATTCACTACAATTACATTTTCATTCTGTCACTATCCACTGTCAGAGAGAGGTTGTATGGCAGACATTTTTGCTCATAAAAGGCATGTTAACTTGTATAATGATTGATGATAACATAGATATGTAATAAGAGCAGTCTATTCTACCATAACAATGCGATCAGGTAAGCGCTTATCTTTGAAGCTAGCTGTAATTCAGTTACACCTCAAAGTGAGTGCAACTATATGCACTTTTAAACATCCGTCATACATAATTAATGAGTTTCAGTAACATTCAGTGTTTTGAAATTCTATTTGCATACATCCATGTAACTTCTAGAAATCGGTCCCATTAACCAATAGCTTAACGTAATGGAAAGGTGCTCTGCAAAATTACCCAATAGGTATCAGTAAATGGGACTGTCTGTGACACGTGCTCAATGTCCTGCAATGGTCTGATAACATTCTATATGTGCCAAATTTAAAATGTGCTTTTGATATACTTACTGGTCTAAACATTACTAACTGCAAACTGAGTGGGACCTCAATTAGCGTATATCTGAAGGCATTTTTTGGAAAAAGTTTCACCTTCAAGATTGAAGATGTCAACCAAGAGGAGGCTTCAGCATGTCCGGACACCTAACTGAACTGAGGAGGAGACCATCTAGATGCTCACTGTCTATGCTAGACATGAGCCGATGATGCTTGCACACCCCAGGAACTTTGCAATGAATGAGATATGGAACCAGATTGTGAGGGAGCAGTATAGATGGACTGGGATTTACGGACTGGTGTGCAAGTCTATCAACATTACAATAACCTGCATCAGAAGGATGCTGAAGATCTTTGAAGGAGGGTCACAGAGGTCCAACATTAGCCTAAGGATACCTACAGTAAGTTTCATGATCCAAACCTCAACACCTACTTCATAAGAAATGTAGTGCTTAGCTATATCTGTTAATGAGACTATTTCAATTGTATTTAATTTACATCCATCACACATATAGATGTGAATGATATGCCATAAATATTCCTTTTAGAAGCAGAAATGAACCCTTATATTAATTAGCTCAACTGTTTAAACAATAAATCAAATTGAGTGCTGATATCCTATATGTGGGTTCAAAGCCCATTATAGGTTGTTTCGAAAATATTGGTGTCTGTGTAGATAATATTGAAAATAAGAATTGTAAGCTCTGTCTTTGCTTGGTAGCTGTACAGTACAACTTTTTGACACATGTATAATGGCCGCGGTTCAATGACACCTATAATGCTTAGGCTTTGGATCACTACTCACTTTCCATTATCCGGAATGGTCTGAGATGCATCACACAATATACTTCTGCATGTGTAAATGCTGATTAATACATACATGCATTCATTATAAGGCTCTACATTATAAAACAGTTGAACACTGATCTATACTATTGCATTTGTTATCTGCAAGAGTCTAGAAACATCCCATAGTAACTTTGTATGATGGGAGTAATTGTGCTGTCTCTTAGCTTAAGCCATTAAGCAAAAGTCTAAGATTAATGTGTCTGGGGTACATGTGGATTTGAATCTTTGCATACAGTATTTTTTATGTTATTTTGATATTTCCAGATTGACAATTTAAGAACAGATATCTCAGATATTTGCTTGTTCAGTTATGCAGTAGAGCTTTTTAAACATCTGGTATGAAAGAGGTGCATTAACAGCTATAGCGCTTAGTTTTCAGATGACTATGAATATCTCTGTTATCTGCAAAGATTCTGGAAACATCCTAATCCTGTCACTATGGCTATACATGTATCTCCTTGCCAATGCATCTATACTTTACCTGAAAATGTTTAATGTTAGAATGTTATGTCATAATCCATTGTATTTTTAACATTGACTGCCTTCCTAACTAACTGACATGGTGATGTCTGGTATAACAGTGACAAACATGACTTTCTGTCTATATATGTCTGTCAAGTGCATACATAGGTTCTTTTGCAATGTCTGAGACTCTGAACTCTGAATTGTTACAGCTGTTTGTTAGTGCTGTGACCAGTAAGCGTACATGCTGACAGGATAGCATGCTGCTGTATTTCAAATGCACAGCACATGGTGGAAGTTGGTCTTTTATTTTACCCATCCTAAAATTTAGGCACATGAATCCATGTATTTGAATCTTCCCTGCATAGTCATACAGTTGAGTTATTTAACCTACATCAGTCAATACAATTACAGCTGAAATTGATTAGCTAGGCAGGTAGGTGACAGAATTAGAGTGCAGTCATAGATAAGAGTTGTAAGTTTGAATCTCAGTTTTTCCAGATTGTATATAGTGCTCCTATAGTATTGACAATAAATTAATGTGCAAAATGTGAACTTTTATGTCATATCAGGGCCATTATATATTTCAGTGTTAATTTTTACATAGTAAACAATATATTCAACTGAAACAATCCCTCCATGGCAGTACATCCTTTTTTCTTTTTTGCAGGAGTAGAAGATAGGGCCAGGAATCAGTATCCATAACAGTCTGAGATGTGTCTCACAGTTTGCTTCTGTATGTGTAAATACTGGTTAATACATACATATGTTATTAGCCTCTGCATTATAAAACAATTAAACACTGACACATTCAAAATGTCGAGTGTTCTAATATCGAACCCTAGCAATTGAAAATACAAAACATCAAACATTCGGAACAGCAAATTTTTTCCTAGGGATAAAATTTGCTGTTCCAAAACACATACACACAACACAAGCACACCAAACAAACAGCAATCCACACACATACACCTAAACTTACACCTAACCCTACACTAAACTATACATACACCACTAACTATCCGCTTACCTTAACCCAAACCCTAACCCTAAGATCTGTCACTATCGCACAGTCACCTCACCCGCGCCCTAACCCTAACTCACCTAACCAGCCCTAATCCACACGTCCACACAATCGTACACTTACATGACCCGCGCCCTAACCCTAACTCACCTAACCCGCCCTAACCTACACATCCACACAATCGCACACTTACCTGAACCTGACCCATAACTTTCCACCAGAGCACTGAAAATACCGAAGCAACAGAAACGGACAACCGAATTTTTTCCCTAGGAAAGAATTCGGTTTCCTGTTTCTTCGATATTTTTAGCATTCGCTGAAAACGGGTCGCTATTAGAACACTCAACATTTCAAATGTTCGGAATTCTAATATAGACCTGACACATACTATTGCTATAAGACAGATTTCATTGTTATGCCTTAGAAATAATGCTGTATGATGAAAGGCATTGTGATGTCGCTGAGCTCAATCTGTTAACCTCTAGGCCCATATGGACTATTTGGTGGAGGCATAGGCTGGAGGAGCAGAGGAGGGAGAGAGTTATGTGATATAACTGCAAACATTAACTTCCCCAGAAGCAGTCATAACATTGTTAAAAAGCTGCTTTTGCTTGCAGCATCAGGCATATTAATATTAATGCAAGACTACCTATAATGCATCTGCAAAGTAACTGCAATAATCACTGATTTATTGTGAAGAACATAATAGATTTAATTTAAATTTTCTCATTTGAGTTACAAGCAAAGTTTGTTTGAGAAACGGATTCTTTTTGTTTTTTAAGTCACAACCTAAATGACCTACATCTCTGTGTAACTGTCATAGTGCTTTTACCAGAAACATTTTATAAAGTTGATTGTGCTGATATTGCTTTACGAACAGTAGGTGGTGCTTACTGGCAATTCTATCATGTGTTGTCTATCTATTCTATTATGTGTCTGCTGCTTCAATGCTCAAAATAAGGTTTGCAGACAATTTGTGGCATGCACTTCAGTTCAACATGTCTTGCACTTCTGTATAAAATAACCGTGATGGGATTGTTAACACAAAGTTGCACTTCTTTATCTGCAACTGTTGTGCACAAACCAAATCATGTTTTTTTTTCTGTAATGTCTGCTTGTTACATATTTACTGATCATCATTACAGTATTTGAATTGAGCAGATTCATAGAAAAGAATACATTACTTGATGAGCATTACATGATATAAATTACATTTGGAGATGTCACATGCCATCACTGTGTTTATGTTTGTCCAGTTGTTCTAAGGTGTTGTACTGCATTCCAATACTCTGAAGTTGTGATGTCAATCATTAACTATGTTGCATTGCTCATCTCACTTGCATATAGCCTTTAAGTTTACCACTGCTTGTTCTTCTTACTACATATTGTTAAGGAATATCTATTATTCATGGACTGTCCACACAACACATAAGTTGCACATAAACCTCAGTTACATTTGAGGGTAATTCTCCTACTGATGTCTCAACATAAATGCATGAGGCACACATACCAATAATGGACCATGGAATGCTGTTTTATCAGACTGTCTGTTTGACAAAGGAATATTATGTCAAGGATTTTAAAACACGGGCCTCATTCAAAATGCTATGCTGTCAATGTCAATGTGGGATTATAGCGTAGCAAGTGTTTTAGAATATAGAAACATGGCAGGGTTGCATGCCATAATGTCATGCCATGCTTGTCTTGATATGTCAGTTTGTAGATATACACACACACACACACACACACACACATATATATATATATATATATATATATATGTGTGTGTGTGTGTGTGTGTGTGTGTGTGTGTGTGTGTGTGATGTGTTTGCAAATACTTGTTTTTCATGCATAATAATGGCTGCTTCATACTTGAACACATAATGCCATCATTTCATCAGATGAAAGTGTAGCATGCCATTTAATGCACTGGAGTAAACTACTAACACTGTATGATGGACAGATAGACATAATGGCCCACACATGGCCTTCTATTGAGATCATCAATACATATTGATAATACAAGATCGAGAATGTTGCCTGATGATGACTGTACACCTGCTACACTCACTTATTTTTATTATACAAAGTATAAATATACTTTATGGGCCTTATCACCTGACAATTACGTTTTAAAGACACATGTAATGTATTGTGATATAACTTCAGTAAACATGTCATAGTTACAATCTCATATGTTTATTTCATGTAAATGACATAATTGTCTTTTACATTATTCAGGTGGCTATCAGATTGTGTTTGTAATAGAGATGTGCTGCACATGACTGAAGTATGGTAGACGTTTTTTAATTGTCATGAATTGAAATCATGCCTTTTATCACAGTTATATACTCATAACTTTAGGTGAACATGGATTTAGTATTTTTTTTTTACCTGGACAGAGTTTGGGATCCGTGGTAGTTGGACACTGGAGATGACGACATGCCAGAACACTACCTGGCAATGCAGACTGTGAGGACCAGGAGGATGATGGGATCGATGATGACAATGACAGACCAGGACCTGCACGTGCCATCATTCCTACTGCTTGCCATAGAAGACGCCAACCACCACATGGAAATTACTTATAGGACCAGAACCAGGATCTGCTGACAGACATTTTCCAGATGCAGCTGGGGGACCTGATGGGAAAATTTTTTCAGCACATGGTGCAGGTCATGTGTGACTCCTTCCAGGAGATCATTTGTGATGTTTCACCCCATCATGGTGGCCCCTTAGGACTATAAGTATTGTATGTGTGATTTAATTATGTAATGCTGCCACCATGGTGTTTGCAATACCAGAAAATGTACTGTATAGCATAATTTTGTGGACATAGCATGTTGCTGTCATGCTTATCTGCTATACATCTAACCATACTCTGTAGGTATCATGTCATAGGTGGCATTATGTTGCACCTGCAGTATGACACACATTAACACATTACACCTGTGGTAAGCAATTAAATGTACATGATGTGCTGTACTTAATGTATACATTGCTCCATGTAGGCAGGGGTGCTACTCCTTATGTGTGTGTGTGTGTGTGTGTGTGTGTGTGTGTGTGTGTGTGTGTGTGTGTGTGTGTGTGTACTCTTATGCATGCAGGGCAGCATAATATTATGTCCGATACACTGTGGTCTTGTATGTGACAGTTCTGACGGTTGCAGTTACAATGATGCAAATGCACAATTATTCTACTTGTAATGTTCTACTATATACATGGGTAGGATGACAATAACTCACAAACTAACTTACAAACTGTAGTATTCACATAGTTTACACATATCACAGCGAGATGGGTCCATTTATTTTATTTACACATGTTATCTGTGGGTGTGCATTGCACCCATTTCTCTCTTGGTTGTTGCTGTCTTATGTCTCTTCAACAATTTACGACCAGTCCTTGCCCTTGTGATTTGCGTATCATTGTTGTGTCATGATGTGACATTGGCACAATGGCTTTGTGTGTGGCATATAGTGGCAAATATTGTGCAAAGTTATCATATTAGAATGAATGCTATTTATGGGCAGGTATCATTCACATACTACGTAGACAGTCGGTGTTCCATTAATGTATATACAGTGGAGCTGATGCTTTATTTAGCATAATTCCTGAATGCCTTGTTTGTTATTTTGTGTTATATTACAACATGCATAAACATATCAGCATACATGTCAATATTTTGGCATTTGGAATACATATGCAATGATTTACTTACCTGTACATGTACAAGTTTCTGAATGTATTATGACTGAGACATAAACACCATTGTACTTTGGAAATGTGTACATTCATTTCTGCCATTTCCATCTGCAGGACTGTCCTTTGCTCAGTCATATATATGATATGTACAGTAATATATGGTGGTGGATTTAGGCATGGACGCAGGGGCGCACATTGCCCCCTTTTCCCTTTTGAACCCATGTTGTTCGTTTTTTTTCCAACTTGGAATGTACTGCTTCATTTTCTGAGCCATGGAAAAGAAAATGCACTAGTCCTTCTGTTGAAATTGGAAAAATGTGCCATACATTTTTCAGTTTCAGTATTGGTGGATGCATTTTATTTTCATGACAAAATCCTCAATCTACCCTGACTGTCACCAGACACGAATAACTCCTCAGAGTTGCGATTGGAGGTTGTAGTCAGGTGATATTTTAATGCTCCTCAATTGCTCCTCCAACAGCATCTCCAGTGTAGCTAAGTTAGATATATTTATTGACAGCTTAGAAAAGCCCTTCATTGTGTATACATTTTTAAAAGTAATACTTATTCTCTGAGTATTTGTCGGAAATGACTTTGCAGGGTTCCAGCACTGATTCAGTGAAGAACAAGGAACTGAAATCATTCAAACCTAAGGTATTTATTTATTTTTATGTTCTGCTTTGAAGGCGCCAAAGTGTGGATCATGTTATCCATAGCGAACACTTTTGGTCCTACTATAACTTAGGATTCACTGTACTCATTTGCCTGTCCTCATATGTCTCAGGTTATAATTACTGTGGAGTTTCTGGTTTAAAGTCTTCTACATGCTTCTCAACCTCTTAGAGCAAGAACTCTGGACAAAGCTGTAAAGAATGGGGGAACAAAGACCCAAAAATAGGGACACTTTTTAAATATTGCTCTTACAAACTTAGGAAGTTGATAAAATAACAGGTATTGCATTAGCATGAATTATCTGAAAGGTATGACGTCTAAAACTCAAATGTCTATCATTAGTTTTGGAATTTAACCATTAATGATTTGCCAGAAAACCACAATTTTATGAGAAACAGACCAAAAATATGACACAAAAATCTGGACATTCTACGAAAATCTGTACAGTCGAGAGGTATGGCTCCTCTAGTATAAGTCCTTCAGGGAGCCATGTACTGGTCTGAGGGAATCTTCAGGGCTCAGTCTTGGCATTGCTGTTACTCATGGTGAACATACTGCCACTGAAACACATCATTTATGTCAGAGAGATATATTGTCATTAATATCCAGATGATATTCAATAATGACTATTCTTTTTTAGTCAGATTGTTGTCATGTGTCAGAACTCTGAAAAAAAGATCACCAAGGTACCAAAAAGAACTTGTAAATATCCACAGGCACCACCAGGAACAAATACCAAAGTCCAAATGTGCAAACACAGCTTTAATAAAAATGAACTGAACACACATATACTGTTGACATTAATGTTCCTAACTGATACATTTTCGTTTAAAAACACTTCCTCAGATGCGGACTGACCTCAAAACCCATCCATTTATACTTGTTCTATACTATCAATTAAATAATTAACCAACTGAATTTTAAAAAAAGTATCCTAATTCCTTGGAACCTAGTGAAATGCTAGTAAAGCGACTGTGTATATAGTGACATAAACATCTTTTTATGTGAATAAAAAAGAAGAATAAAACATAAATAACTGTCTACTTGGTCATAATAAAACATAAACTCAGAATACTTTTACTTAAGACTAAAAACTCTTTGAAATAAATGAAGTAGAACCAAAAACAAAACAAAAAAAAAAACACTATCACCAACTGTAGACTTTTAGGTCCAAGCAAGCAAAAAAGTCCAAAACTGTATAAAACCAAAAAGGACCCAAAACAGGCTGTGAATTCCAGTATTCCAGTATAAAAATCTTTAATCTAGAAAAGGCCACATAAAATCACATCAACATAAGCCCTTTTGTAGGTATGTAACCCACTTCATCAGATGATGATGAAGCTATAATGATGTTTTATTGAAGAATGTTTTTATTGAGTTTTATGATGTGATTTATTGTTAAAATATGTTTTTATAAATTTTTTTATAACATATTTAATCCTTTTTAAAACAGCATTTTTATGAATGAAATATGTATTTTTAATATATTTAATATATTCAACATATATATTTAGATTTTTATTGACTGGAATTTATATATGAAATCAGAATGAGTTTTAATTTCCCACCAATGTAATGCAAAACCACTAAGCAATATTATGTTTGTTCAGCTGTTAGAATGTGTTTATTAGAATGACCACTAGATGGAGCTTCAAGTTCATTTTAATGGACATTATGCATTTGTTTAGTTTCAAGCAAAGAATGCATTTATTTTAGAGTTTTTAGTCTTAAATAAAAGTATTCTGAGTTTATGTTTTATTATGACCAAGCAGGCAGTTATTTATGTTTTATTCTTCTTTTTTATTCACATAAAAAGATGTTTATGTCACTATATGCACAGTCTCTTTACTAGCATTTCACTATGTTCCAAGGAATTAGGATCCTGTTTTTTTAATTCAATTGGTTAATTATTTAATTGGTAGTATAGAACAAGTATAAATGGATGGGTTTTTAGGTCAGTCCGCATCCGAGGAAGTGTTTTTAAACGAAAACGTATCAGTTAGGAGCGTTAATGTCAGCAGTATATGTCTGTTCAGTTCCTTTTTCTTAAAGCTATGTTTGTACATTTGGACTTTGGTATTCGTTCCTAGTGCTGCCTGTGGATATTTATGTGTCAGAACTCACTGCCTTGGAATGCCATCTTTCAGAGGCTTGTCAGGACAGCTATCCCACCCAATCAAGCAAAGACAGATGTGATCCCGCTATGTTCCTCCAATCACCTATCACAGAGTTCCATTCTCCCCCTACTTTTTATGGGAAGAGTATACTAGAATTTGTTTCTCATGTCTGCACTGTGAGCATGGTTCTTGACAATATGCTGACACTTCAGGTCTAGGTGTGAGCAGTTGTCAGGACAACTTATTTTCATTTTATGAATATTCCTTGATGAAATCTGATACCATCTGCAGAACATACACAGGTGAGCCATACACTTGTACCTTATTTTTTTGATTACTTCAATTATTTTATATCGGGCTTATGGTAAGTATTCTGATCAGACAGTGGTAAGTTCAGAATTCTGTGGCTAGTAATTTTTCTGGCTAGTCTTGCTCCACCCATAACACCCATCTGCTTCAGAATCTGTGCTAGCTGCCAGTAGTGGCCAAGTCAGTTCTTAAAACATTATTTCTGACCTTCTGAGCCCCTGTGTGGTCATTCTAGCTGTGACAAATGTTTGGACATGTACAAACAGAAAGGGGCATTATACTCAATGACTGGCTTAATGAGTGCTGAGTACAGCGGAAAAACTATGTTCCTGGATCTGGATCCCATACCCTTCAGTGTACACTGTGTGATGAAAAAGGTTTCTCATACCAATTTCTTTACAATAATGGATACATGGTGATCAAAGGACAGTTCATCGTCAACATAGGTTCCCAAATTTCTAACTACAGGATCAGTTTCCAGAGGGTGTTGTTATTATGGTAACTTCAAAGGGAGTCATGCTTGCCGATGGATACAATCATCCATTTGTTGGCATTTAGTCTCAGTCCATAGTTTTCACACCAACTATTTGTTTGGTACATGCCCTCTTGAAGGATAATGGTGTCCTCTGGGAAGTTTATTATGTATGGCTCTGAGTTTTCAGTCATCTGCAGATGTGGTCAGCCATAATCCTAAATGACCCAAGGTCTGAACCCTTGGGTGCTACACTAATAATGTCTTTTCGTGGAGGTAGAGCCACTCACCCTTACTTCCTGTGTAGCTGGGAGAGTTTATCTATGATACCTGAATGTGGGATGAGGTCATATGCCTTTGCAAGGTCCAGATAGGCAGTGTAAACAGATTTGCCCTTGTCTATTGCTTAAGCAACTTTTTCAAATAAATCAGTCAGGTTAACTAGGCTGGCCCTGCCCTTGACTAATCCGAACTGGATTTGGACAAGAGTCTGTAGGTCACCTATATTCCTATTTATAAGTTCCATAATGGTCCTTTCCATAGGCTTGCAGATCAGGCTGGTCAGGATTATTGGTCTGTAATTACTTGTATCTGCTTTAGCTTCACCTTTGAGTAGGAGAAGTGTTGTTGCTGTCCTCCATTCACCTGGCAGAAAGCCTGTTTTAAGGCTAATATTGAATAGCTACTACAGGGAGGTCTGACAACTGATGTTCCAGGCTAGCCAGTAAGTAGCCTTCTGTGGTGTCAGGCCCCATAGACATACTGGACTTTGAATTTGTCCTCTTGTAGATTGGCAATGTCCTTTGCATCAGAGTATGTTGTCTCATTTATTATTAGCTTTGCACAGTGTTGGGCATTGTTTTTTTTTTGTTTTTTTTGAGATTTCTAACATAATTAAAAAAGGGTTTGTAATCATCTTTTGCCTGGATGGATATTTTTGCCTTATATCTGGCTTTGATTGATTTGACCAGGATTTGGAGTTTCTTGTTTGGTTTAGCAAGAATGGTTTTGACTTCATGAGAGCTAGGTCTGTTTTGGGTGCAATATTTTTTTATTATAGATTCTGTTAATAAGGTTCTACCATAGGTGTTTATTTTTGAATTTTGTATTACATTAATTTCTGAGGGGAACATATGCATTTGTGTAGCTATTTACTTGTGCATAGAACTTAGAAGTAAAAGATTTTGCATAACCAGTGCGATTGTCAAGTTGGAAGGGGTTTTGAATTTAGTCATATCATCACTCAGTTTTATTGGATTATCCTTTGTATAGTTTCTGAATACTGAGCTACTGAAAGATCTTCTGGCATCAATCTTAAGATGAATGTAACTGATTTGTATTCTGATTTGACCAGGAAAGAGGTTACGATAGAGAGCAAGCTGAGCTGTCCCACATTGTAAGGACAAAGTCCAGGATTTTACCTACCATGATTGTGGTGTGGCCTAACTGGTCCATGGAGTTTGTATTTATAAAGTTTAGAAATCAGTGGGCATACATGCCTGAGGATGTGTAAGTCTCCCAGTTGACAGTGAAATAGTTGAAGTCTCGTAGGAGAATGGTGTTTTGCTTAATGCATAGCGACTCTATACTGATTAGGTAGGAGGAATGGGTCACAGGGGATGTAGAGGGTGTCCTGTAGTTATTTATTTATTTATTTTACATTTGTTGACTGGGAAAATCCGACTGGATGCATGTCCATCTTCAGCAGAGACCTGGGGAGAAAAGCTCCACATTAAACTTTATGCAAACTTTAGACAAAATTAAGTTAAACAGAGGTGTTCAAATTACATAGTAAATAGCAGACTAGCATTGAAGTAACATATTATTCACACTTAGTTCAAGGTAAAATAGCAAGTACTAAAGTTAAAACATAGATCAGTGTCAAAGTGAGATTCAGGTTTAACAGTATCGGAGAGATTACACCCAAATACTGAGTAATGGTTTAGATTTTCCATACCGGTTAGCTATGACGTGATAAAGGGTTTTGTTTGTAGTGAGCTGGACATGGAGGAGTCCCATGTAAGTATCTTGTCTAATAATTATGGAAGTGAGATTGTTTTAAGAACACAGAGGCACCTCCTCCTTTTGTACCTACTTCATATGTGTTGTGCCTGTATGAGTGACAGTTATTAAAGCCCTTCACCGATGGAATGCTTTCATTAGTCTTAAACCAGATCTCATTGATGATGCATATATCTGTATATTCCAGGATAAGTAATGCTTGTAGTGTGTATCATTAAGATGCAATACCTTAACGTTGTCCTGATTCTGTTTAGTTATGTTGGAAGTTTTAGAATAATGACTTTGCCAAAAAAGGCACAATGAGGAGACAGTGTTTTAGCCAGTATAGAGAAGCTTTGGTGGGAGACATGCAGACCATCCCTGGCAAAGCAGTTTGAATTGTCTACATGTTATTCCAGGCTTACATGTATTATAACTCCTTAGAATGAAATCAGAAGTACGTCATGCTAGGGTTATATATATATATATATATATATATATATATATATATATATATATATATATATACAGTGTGTGTACATATATATATATTCTAACTCTTTAGAATTAAATCAGAACCACATCATCCCAGGTATATATATATATATATATATATATATATATATATATATATATATATATATATATATTGTAACTGCTCAGAATGAAATCAGAACCATGTCATCCCAGGCTTATATATATTAGAATCCATTAGAATGAAATAAGAATCATGTCATCCCAGGCTTATATATATATATATATATATATATATATATATATATATATATATATATATATATATATATATATATATATATATATATATATATATATATATATTATAATTCATTAGAATGAAATCACAACCATGTCATCCCAGGCTTATTTATATTAGAACACCTTAGAATGAAATCACAACCATGTCAATCTTGGGTTATACATATTGTAACCTCTTAGAATGAAATCAGAGCCATGTCATCCCAGGCTTATATATATTATAACCTCTTGAATGAAGTCAAAACAGTGTCTTCTCAGGCTTATATATATTATAGGTCCTTTGAATGAAAGCAGAACCTTGCCATCCTATGCTAATATATATTCTAACCCCTTAAAATGAAATTATAATCTTAGCCCGTTGTTAAAGTCAATTATCCTTTGCTCATATTGTGGCACTATTTTGGGTGAGGGTAGAATACTGCTCAAGACTCGACTCATCTCTGTCTCAGACACATACTCCAGGTAAATAAATAAGTATTTCAGCAGCAACATTCACATTTTACAGGCCTAGCATTCTGCTGGTAAGTTTGTAGACTTTATAAAATGTGTGCTGTATTAAGTATTCCATCTGCATCTAATGTGTTATTTTTATATAAATAGGAGAGATTTGGTTTGTGTCTGTACAACAGCAAGCTTGCATCAACTAATCTTAATAATGTCTCTAATTACCTTTAGATGTACTTACTTTATACCTTTGTTTGAAAATTTATATTTTGCTTGAGGTTTCGTCAGCTCTTTAGTATCTCAAAATGTAATATGCATTTAACTGCCAGTCAGCCATTCTGATTTCTGTCTTTATGACCAATTTAATTCATACCCACTGCCTCATTAATTTCACTTTTATTCACCTAAATAATAAAATAATGCTCATTTGCAGACCATACGTTTTCATCTAGCACTATGTTTTGCTGATTACGTCTGCTTTCTTTTGACAAGAGCCTTTTTTAAATTGTTTGCCAGTTAATTATAGGTTCATAGGTTCATAGATTGGTACTAGGCTATCAGACTCTAGAGCCTATACAAGCCTAATCATAACAATTCCCTGGCTATTTCGTCCCACAATATTTACTTCCCTGGACCCCTGTCTAGCAGGGCGACTGACGTGATCCCCTGGTGAATTTCCTTTCTCCCATCCAATCGTCAAGGTTCCTTTTGAAGAGGGTCAAGGTTTCATTGTGCATTAACAGGTTGTTTACCTATCATGACACTATATTCTCTCCCACCTTTATCTTAATACTGCCCATGGCCCATTCGCCATGTTTGTGTACAAGGAAGTTCTATACAATGAATTAATGTTCAAATTGAGATGAATTAGATGAAACCTTGTCCTACACTATTGTAGCCATGAGAATGCACACATGATTGCTATTTATTATAAGAAAGCAGAGAATCAAGAGGATAAATTCAGATGAACTAATGCTGAAAAAAGCAGTTTCCAGCTCAAGTACCAGTATTCTTTCAGCTTTGGTGTGAGCAGAGATGGTACCTTTTGAATGTGGCAGTCACAAATAGAAAGCCTCTCAGATTAGACAATGTGAGAGTGGATCTGTCTTGCTTATTTTGATACTTGTGATCATAACAAAGGTGATCTTTGGGAGTTACACAACAGAAGCTGTATGTTGCATAGATTCCACATATTTTGATGAACTGTATTCCACAAAACTGGTTTACCTTTGACATAGTGTTCTGCAGTGTAGAAAGCCACAGTTGTGCAGCGGTAGCGTTGTCACCTCACAGCAAGAGGTTCTCCCGTTCGATTCTCGGCTGGAGTGCCTTCTGTGTGGAGTCTGCATGTCCTCCCCGTGGTCGAGTGGCATGCGAAAGACATGCGTGAATGGGCGTGCCTTCATTGAAGGTTGGGCGTTGGGCTGGCACCTTGGCACCATAAAAATCGACTGTCAATCATTAGTGGACTGGAGTTCCGCTGTGGTGACCCCTAACCGGGAAAAGCTGAAAGAAAAACAACAACATAGTGTTCTGCAGTGTATGACTATAGGGAGAGCTATCTATCATACAGTTTTGAATAGGAACCAGTGGCAAGCAATGAATGAAACAAAACTGCTGTAAAGAGTAAAATCAGTTTGCAGATGAGAGGTTATATGCCTTGAGGTGAAAGATTATAGCTGAATAGAAACACAGCAATAGTTGTGCATTCGGTGTTTGAGGGAAGAGTCATTACTAAAACCCATGGTACTAGGTGCAGAACAGTTAAATTAATTGTGCAAAACTTAGCTTAATACATAATACAGCTCTTCCAATATGAAATAATTTACTATCCTAAATGTCAATAGAAGACTATATTTGTGCAGTCCAAATTCATTAAAAAGGAACCCTGTGGTCACAGACTTGTGTCAGACTTGAAAAACTGTTTGCGCTTTTTTAATTGAAGAGATCCTCAGGATCTGTGCAGAATAGATGGAACTCTGAGGCACTTTTCTATTTTGAAGCTGTTGCCCATGTTGCAGATAACAGAATGGAGTTGAGCTTCTTTTGAAATTATTAGCGGAATCAACACAACACAGCTCAACAGAAACAGTATGTGATAACCTACTAACTGTCAGTGATAGGGATTACATCACTAGTCAAAGAATAATATGTTGTGTGCAGACATCGGCAGAAATGCTGACATCTTTGCAAACCCCTGAGGTGGGAACTGGAGCAGAAGATAGCAGTTTAGTGAAAGGATAAAATACAGTTGGTGCTGCTCAACGCAGCAAAATCTAGAAATGGCTGTTTTAGATTTTATGAGGGGAACAGATAACATATTATGCAGCAGATACGATTTTGGACATGTTTAGAGGAATCAAAAATGTATCCTTTGAAGTGCAGACAACAGGCTGGGGATTAACTTTTCTTGCAACTAATTGAAACAATACAGTGCAGTCAGTGGTACATACAATGAGACTGAGCTGTACTGGTGAGCTGATCAGACTGATTGGTATAACTCTATGACCAGTGTATATAAAAGCCTTCAGAATATTAGCGAAGGGCCTGTATCACTAGAGACACACACACACACACACACACACACACACACACACACACACACACACACACACACACACACACACACACACACACACACATACAGAATAGGTCATCATATGGCAAGATCAACACTCGTGCAAAGTCATTCATTATTCTGCCTAGGAATGCTGGGAATGAGATGGGTAGAAATGGCCTTCCAGGAGTATGCAGTAAACAAGCACTATAAACAGATAGCTTGGCCCAGCCTCCTGTTCTCTGTTTACCCAATTACTTTATGACTTGGGGTGACCAGGCCTTAGGAGACAGAAGATGATGATAAGAGAAGTAAAGGTAGCAAACATGAAAAAAGAAGTGGAGAATGGAGTGAAGTAAATGGTAGGAGATAAGGGCTTGGGGAAATTCTGTAATGAATCAGTCAAATAACGTAATGGTAGAGGGAGAAGTAAAATATCTGTGAAGATGGCGAAGGGAGAAAATGCTGAACAAGGAGAAGGGTGGAAACTGAATCTTGTTAATCTAAATGATTCACAAAGTGGGCTTTGGAGTTAAGGGCTATATTAATGGATAGGTGCTAATAATCGAGATTATTTTTGTTCCAGTGCTGTTAGTATTTCTATTGTATCAAAAGAAAAGA